>NC_069677.1:93735745-93938593 GCF_023699985.2 Odocoileus virginianus
CTCTCTGGTCGCAGAGCGCGGGCTGCAGGCGTGCGCGCTGCAGTAGCTGTGGCCGCGGGCCAGCTGCTGCGCGGCCTGTGGAATCCGCCCAGAGCAGGGGCTGAACGCACGCCCCCTGCGCGGGCAGGTGGATCTTACTCACTGTGCCCCCGGGGAAGTCCCGCAGGCCCTCTGGCTAATTCTGTTGTATTGAGAGCATAATGAGCAGCAGGTTACCTTTTCCTCAATCCAGGTTACTACTTTGAGGAAAAGTTTCTAGAAGCCTTGCATGCTGAATTGACTCCAATTGAGAGGCCAGATGAAGGGTAGCAAGACTTTCTTACAGATTTAAGTAACTGAAGGGGCGTCTGTTGTCAGCGTCATGGCCATTTTTTCTCTTTATCTTTTCTGTGTTGTGTATTTGTCGTCATTCTTTGGAAACTGTATTACATCTTTCAGCCTGCCCTAAGTTTCTGACAAGTCCTGTTTTAAGAGATATATATGAGGGGGAAAGGATAGAGACAAAGCCCAGGGAGACGGGGTAAATAGAAATCACGAATAAGATGCCCGTGTACTAACAGGGAGGGTTTCCCAGGCGGCGCTAGTGGTAATTTGCCTGTCAATGCAGAAGACTCACGAGATGTGGCTTTGATCGCTGGGTCGGGAAGAGCCCCTGGAGTAGGCAAAGGCACCTCACTCCAGTATTCTTGTTTGGAAAATTCCATGGTCAGAGGAGCCTGCTGGGCTGCAGTCCATGGGCTTGCAACGAGTCAGACACAGCTGAACGACTGAGCACACACATCTATATAAAGATAACTTGAACATAAAATAGACTACAAGATCATCTTTTCTAGAGTTGGAAGATGAATTTGCTAAGTCTGACAAGTATGCATAAAAACTATATAATACGTTTGTGTGAAATGAGAGTAGATTATCAGTATTCTTTCTGAGTAGTCCAGATAATTAGAAAAAGAGGTGGGGGGGGGACCCACTAAAAGTCAGATTTAATTTTATATGTAATCAGAAGAAATATTCTAAGTAATTCATCACAAATTCAAAGAGTCAAGAGAAATCTAGGAAAAGTCCTAGGAGACATAATTAGCTACGCAGAGGTTGAAACATTTGCAAATGTCACAGTTATACATTGTTTTTCCCCTCATGAGACCTAAATACTGTTTCACCAACAAATTTTAAAAGAATTTTCAGCAAGTCTCAACAAGAAATACTTGCACTTGATACAGGAATTTTCACCTAAAGAGAGGAGTCTGGCTTTGGAAGGTTTGCATCTTATTGTTTGGAAAGCTTTCTGGAAGTCCACCCCTTACACTTTCTGGGCTTTCCTTCCTCTTTATGAAAACTGGGGGAACCATGCCTGTCACCAGTTCACCCCCGAGGGCACTGCAGAATGACAGGAGTCCATCTGCCTGCAGTCCTGTGCTGTGAGAGGGCCGAGTCAGCCTCAGGGGCCAGTTGGTTCCGGGCTCCACTTCGGTGGCCTTGGTGTGAGGCCTCCCACATGGACCGGGGGCAGGACTCGGCAGGACTGAGCCTGCTTCAGGGTGACCAGCCTTACAGATGCCCTCAGAGACGGGATGTGGGACGAGCCCTGGTGAAAGGTGAACAAATCCCCCGAGAGGAGAGGAGGCTCTGTGGAGGGGCTGATGTGGGGCCTGCTGAGGGCAGGCCGTCACCCGGGGGGCGGTGGGTATGGACCCCCTCCGTGGCCCAGGCTGTCCCTTTGGTGGGGGGTCACTTGGCTTCTCGGGCCCTCGGCCCCACAGTCTGCTTGTGGGGTGATGGTAGCATGGACTGATGAGTCATTTGCTCAGAACAGGGCAGAAAGGGGTCTCGAGGAAAGTCCACAGAACACCATCAGGATGGGGCTCACGGCCTCTGTTTTCTACAGGTCTCAGTCCGAGATGCAGAGATCAAACCTGAGCAGACTTGCAGCAGCGCCCAGGACGGGCTGGGGTGGTGGGTCCTTGGTTTCCTGAGTCTCAGAGGGAACAAGCTCCAGAGGGCCGTGGCTGGCTCACCCCACACCCGGCCCAGCGCCCCGCTGAGTCCTGTGTCTGGCCCCCAGGAGGCAGACAGGACAGGCCAGGACCAGCGCGGTCCAGGCTGTCATTAGGGAGAAGCAGGGGTGGAAGGGGACACGGGGCAGCCTGTGTACACGGACATCCACACCAGGAGCGCGCATCTTTGGGACTCGGGCACCAGCAGGGGCAGTGGTGGGCCTGCCTGAGCCGGGCAGGGCCTGGGGGTTCCGTGGAGAAGCGCACCGAGCTTGGCCTGTGCCCCTGGCCTTGCCTCTCCTGGCCCCTGGGGCGGAGGCACGGAGCAGTGTGGGTGCAGTGACCACCCCCGTCCCCAGGCCCTGCCTGCATTGGCCCCGCAGGCTCGGGTCGGGGAGCCCGTGGGGTGTGGGTCCCGCTGTGCCCACCAGGGACGCCTGGAGGACTTGGTGAGGAAGCGCCGGCGCGGCCCTCACCTGTGCAGATGCTTCCGAACCAGGGTCCAGTGGGAGCTCTGGCCCTGCAGGTGGGTTTCAAGCCCACAGCAGACATGAGCTTCTAGCGGCTCAGTTTCCTACACGCCAAGTCCTGACACCCAGGACTCCCAGCGCCTGTGAGGAGGCCCCGCCGACCTGGCTCCACGTGCTGCTCTGGGTCTCTCCTGCCGCAGCGAGTCAGACCGTCGGGCGCCGTCGGGGTGTGGGGGCGAGAGCTCAGGCCAGGCCTGGGCTGGGGTCGGCGGTGCTGCGGCTGGAGGGGCGCCCTCCACCCGCCCCCCAGGCAGAGACCACCGCCCCCTACAGACTGTCACCAGGTGAGTCCTGTGGACGTGCTCAGGCCCTAGCCTGGCTGGGGCTCTCTGCCTCAACAGGGAAGGCTCCCTTCTTCCATTCAGGTTCAAGTACGTGATTGTGAAACCAAAGCTGAGACCAGCACAGCACAGGCTTTGCTCAGAGGCCAAAGAATGGAGACGTGGGGACCAAGTTCACAGCTCAACTTCTCACCCACCTGGAGAGAGTGGTTTGATTTTAAAAGTAAAGACAAAGGGAGGAGGACTGAGGCTAATACTGGGGAGGCAGGTACATTTAGGGGAAGGGCAGGGTTTCTCTGAGGTGGTGGGGTGCCACCTCCTTGATCTGTATTCAGGTCAAGAAGCAAGAGTGAGAACCGGACATGGAAAAACAGACTGGTTCCAAATCGGGAAAGGAGTGCGTCAAGGCTGTATATTGTCACCCTGCTTATTTAGCTTATATGCAGAGAACATCATGAGAAATGCTGGGCTGGAAGAAGCACAAGCTGGAATCAAGATTGCCGGGAGAAATATCAATAACCTCAAATATGCAGATGACACCACCCTTATGGCAGAAAGTGAAGAAGAACTAAAAAGCTTCTTGATGAAAGTGAAAGAGGAGAGTGAAAAAGTAGGCTTAAAGCTCAACATTCAGAAAACTAAGATCATGGCATCTGGTCCCATCACCTCATGGGAAATAGATGGGGAAACAGTGGAAACAGGGACAGGCTTTATTTTCTTGGGCTCCAAAATCACTGCAGATGGTGACTGCAGCCATGAAATTAAAAGATGCTTGCTCCTTGGAAGAAAAGCTATAACCAACCTAGACAGCATATTAAAAAGCAGAGACATTACTTTGCTAACAAAGGTCCATCTCGTCAAAGCGATGGTTTTTTCAGTAGTCATGTGTGGATGTGAGAGTTGGACTATAAAGAAAGCTGAGCACTGAAGAATTGATGCTTTTGAACTGTGGTGTTGGAGAAGACTCTTGAGAGTTCCTTGGACTGGGAGGAGATCCAACCAGTCCATTCTAAGGGAGATCAGTCCTGAATATTCATTGGAAGAACTGATGCTGAAACTCCAATACTTTGGCCACCTGATGTGAAGAACTGCCTCACTGGAAAAGACCCTGATACTGAGAAAGATTGAAGGTGGGAGGAGAAGGGGACAACAGAGGATGAGATGGTTGGATGGCATGACTGACTCTATGGACATGAGTTTGAGTAAACACTGGAAGTTGGTGATGGACAGGGAGGGCTGGTGTGCTGCAGTCCATGGGGTTCCAAAGAGTTTGGATGTGACTGAGCGACTGAACTCCACTGAACCTCCTTTTTACTTTTTGGTTCTTCATGTTGGGTCATGGCCACAGGCAGAGGTATCACTTTTAATACAATGCTCACGTTAGCAGTGAATGGTGGTGTGAAGTGAGATCTTAATTTCGTGCCCAGGAATTGAACCTGGGAAGTCTGGATGAGAACCAGGAATCCTAGCCACCAGACCAACAAGGGCTAGAGGCTAGAAGCTATTTTTCCCTGGATCTTTGCCCCCCAGTGAAAAATGGTCATTTACCGTGGAGGCAGAAACTGTAAATGCAGGTATGAAATTTATTATTAGAGACACAGCATAACAACAGGTGGGAAAGCACATGGAGAAATGGTTTGTTAAGATAAAAGCAAGGCAGAGAAAGGGTGTGAGCAATTCCCGCGCAGTGAGGGGGAGCACAGTCAAGAGGCAGTTAAGTCATTTATAGCAGTCATTTAGGGCAGTTCTTCTGGGTCTTTGTCTTCCTTCAGCCCAATTATCTGGTTTCTTTCCCCACACCTGACCTGCCCTGGGCCCCTCCCCTGGGTGCACACTCACCCCTCAGCCAAGATGGATCTCAAAGTGAAACCTTCTGGGAGGAGCACGATTCATGTGGCCTGGCATTCTCTCTTGAGTTCTGACCCACAAGAAGCCTTTCTGCACATGTGTAGCGTCTCCCTTGTCCCAAAGTCTGGGGGCAGAGATCCCTTAATCCGTTACTCACACAGGCTTCTGACCCCTCTTTGTCCTTGCCGTGACAATTACCTTAAGGTGTTTACAGGAGACAAACACTGGCTTTTTACTCTCTGTTGTGACTCCCATTTCAGAGGGCAAACAGGAGGCTGACTGTAAATACCTAGACTGAAGCGCACCTATCTCTTCTCTCAGAAATGTTAACAGTGTAATAATCCAGCCTGAAGCCCACTTTTTTCATGTCCCGTGAAATGCAAACAGGAGGCCAGTCATAAATGTCTAATCTGGAGTGCATCTGTCTCCTACATCAACAATATAGTAAAAATCAACACACAATGAAACTTGGGGTCTGCTGGAGGTCAGATTCACTGCCATCTTGGTCCTAGTGAGGTAGAAAAATATTAGGTAGTCAGGGTCAAATATAGGGGTCAGGGTCAGTATAGGGTCAAAAGAAAAAAGAAAGCCTCAGTTTCTTCTTATAAAAATCTAATTCCAATCTCCACTTATGTTTTACATAAGCATTTCACTCTGGTAATCTATAACCATACTGGCTGATCCAGTTTCTTGACATTCAAAGAGAATGCCTCCATGTCCCCTTGATGTGAAGGCCATCACACACCTAAACCCATGACAGAACAATCAGAAACTGATCAAGGAGAAAAACACCAGGTGATCCATTAACTTTAGAACAAATGTCTGGTCCTGAGATAATGGTCTGAGGTCACAAAAAAGGATCAGGGGATGGAGACTCAATATCATAAGAAAATTCAAGAACTGGAAGATCAAAACAAGGGCCATAAAACTGACAGACTGGCAGGATGATTCTTAAACTGACTGGCCAGGGATTACATGCATCAGGACCCTAAACCAACCGAAAATGAATAGGTGGGTCAATGTTGGTAAAGATATAAACTGTTTTGATTCCCGCCATTTTAGGGAACTCTTTCTCCCCCTCCCAGCGTCTTTGCTGGGAGCACTGTACTTCTATTCTCTGAAATGAAACTCGGCCCCCATGTGTCTCTACATGTCTGTGGAAGACCATTCATTGACTTCCCAGCCTGAACCCGGATTCTCGTTTCACTAGTTGGTTCCATCTGGTTTTGTTATCAGCTTCCTCTCTTCTCTCTGGACCCTGTAACTTAAAGACTTCTGTTAACTCCTGCTAAAGGTGGGGGTTGGAGAGTTGTGAACAAGGACACCCCTACTAAAGGAGGTTTCAGATGCTGCTCAGAACCCCTGATCCTCTCCTGAGAATACGGGGGTGGGTGGGTACCCAGGCAGCAGGGCAGACAGCTTGCTCTGCATGCTCCTGTCGGGAGGGGGTCACAGGAACAGGGGCTCCACCTGCAAACCCCAGAACCACTCACAGATCGGCTCCAGAACCGCTCCTGGAGTGGCAAGAAGGGGTGGCCCACCTACTAGACGTGGAGGAAGGGGCGGGGTCTCAGGGCCACCTCGGGTCTTGCTGGGAGGCTCCCGGCCTCAGCACAGGCTGGGTACTCACTGCCAAGACGTGCCTCAGGGCGCAGTGGGGCTGCCTGGGTGGGCGGGCCCTGAGCCGGTCACTCACCACCTTCCTGCCCCTCCTCCCTCGCGGGTGTCTAGGGTGTCTCTTCCCCCAGCAACCAAGGGCAGAGCCCTTACCCATCCTCCCGTGGAGTGCACTGGAGACTTGGCACCTGGCTGGGGGCTGGTCACATGGTGGTGTCTGCTCTCACCCTCCAAAATGCCAGTGCCAAGCAGGAGAGCCAGCGCTCAGCATGAACCTCATGGTTGGTGCAGACGGCATAGGTGCAGGGGGCTGCCCTTAATGGGAGGGAGGCTTTAGATCAGGGTAGGGAACTGCCCACCAGCTGCATGAGCTTCCTGGGCAGTGGTGACAAACGACCATACGGACGCTTCGAACAACAGAAGCCTGTCCTCTCTCAGTCCTGGAGACCAGACATCTGAGGTCAAGGGGTCCCAGGGCCGAGCTCTCCATCCAGAGGCTCCAGGGGAGGGTCCTTCCTGCCTCTTCCAGTTTTTTGGGCTCCAGGCATCCCTGGAGCCCACACTGTTTCAATGTGTCCAAAGTGGTTGGTGAAGTTTTATGCTGGAGATTTCTCGCTGGAGGATGCTCCGCATTCGGGTAGACCTGTTGAAGTTGACCGTGATCAAATAGAGAACAATCAACATTATATCACGCAGGAGACAGATGACATACTTGAAATACCCAACTCAAATGGTGAAAATCATTGCATTAACTTGGTTAGATTAATCACTTTGATGTTTGGGCCTGTAGCCCTCCACCCTCAGGCCTCAGCTCCCAGAGTGTGCTTTTCACAGGAGAGATTGATTTCCTGCTTCCAAGGAGACAGACGGGAGATGGAACCCTTAACTTCACCCTTGAATTGTGCCCTTTAACATGATGCTGGGGATGGGAGAAGGGCTGGCCAATCTCCAGGACCTGCAATGTTCTGTTTTTTCCTTCTGCTTTAATACTTCTCACTAGCTTTGCCTGTTGACTAGGGTGTGGGTCGATGTTCTTCTTTGTGTGCTCACAGTTTACTCCCTTCCGAAGCCACATGGAGCCATCAGAGGAACCATGAGTTTCAGAAGTTATAGCTAATCAGAAACCCAGTGTTCATCATTCAGAATTGTTTATGTTTTTCCTGGAGCAAATAGTTACTGGAACCACAAAGTAAATAATAAAACTTAATACCTCTACACTGTAACATTTACCATGGATTCATCTGAGCTTTATTTATTTACACACCAAGGTGAGCATCTGCAGTGCCCCTTGGTGTGGGCAGCTAACCCTTTCAATGAGCTCACCCCAGCTGAGTGCGAAACAGGGGCATTTTCTCTGCGTTTACCACGCAGTAGGCTGGGTATTAGGAATTCTCCGAGTTACGCGTGTTGCTGAGGCATGTTTGCGTTCCCCGCAGGGCTTGCGTGCTCACGTCCGACTCTCGGTGACCCCATGGGCTGCAGTCCGACAGGCTGCTCTGTCAGTGGGGTTTCCCAGGCAAGCAGACTGGAGTGGTTGCCGTTTCCTCCTCCAGGCGATATTCCCAGCTTAGGGAAGCGGACTTAGGATGTGTCCTGTGGGTCACGGGTAAGGGGGAAGAAGTAATGAAACATAAACCACTGGGCGTTTGGCGCTTCTCCGGACCCAGCTCAGCTCAGCTCATTCGTTCAGCGGTGCCCGTCTCTCTGCGACCCCATGGACCGCAGCACGCCAGGCTCCTCTGTCCGTCACCAACGCCCAGAGTCCACTCAGACTCATCTCCGTCGAGTCGGTGATGCCATCCACCCGTCTCATCCTCTGTCGTCCCCTTCTCCTCCCGCCTTTAATCTTTCCCAGCGTCAGGGTCCTTTCCGATGGGTCAGCTCTTCGCAGCAGGGGGCCGAAGTCTTTCACTCCGACGACCCACGCGCAGGCTTCTCCCAGAGGCTGCGCTTGCCCGGGGAACCGGAGTTGCGCGTTGAGAACTGCTGCCACCTTGTGGCTAAACCCAGTAAAGCAACGTTAAAACCGGGTCTCCAGGAGTCCTACTATTCAAAAGGCCTGTGGTTTCACGGCTCAGTCCTGTCAGACTCATCGCAGCCCCGTGGACTGCAGCCCGCCAGGCTCCTCCGTCCATGGGATTTCCCAGGCAAGAGGACTGGAGGCGGTTGCCATTGCCTTCTCCAGGGGATTTTCCCGACCCAGGGATAGAACCCAGGTCTCCTGCAGAGCAGGCGGATTCTTGACTGATTCAGCCACCAGGGAAGCTTAATTTCATTCAAAAGGCCTGGGACGCTGTAAATGGTACCTGCCCTTCAAGTAATGTCTCTGGGAAAATCATCAAAAAAGAATTCAAAGCAGGGCCCAATTTCAAGAGGTACATTGTACTCACACTGTCTAAAGTCCAAAAGCAGTTGGAAACATACTCCACATGACTACCTCCTAAAACCAGGCCAATCAAACCCACCATGAGGAATCACCTCATACTTCTCAGGAAGACCAGTATCGAAAAATCTACTGAAACGAAGTCCCACAGAGGGCTTAGAGAAAAAGGGAATCCTCCTTCCCTCTTCACTGGGGTGTGATGGGGTACAGGGAAAATGCAAAGCAGCAAAGGAATTTCTTTAAAAACAAAACAATAACAGCAAAAAAACTAAGCATAGGAGAACTTCCTGTGAAATGAAAATACCTCTGGCCATATTAATAAAGAGGAAATGTCACGCCATCAGCAATTCCTGGCCTCCAAATGTGAATGAGGGCTCCCCAAACTGCGATCCTGCAGCTGCTGCCACCCCCCAGGGTGATTGCTGAGGAGCTGGGGGATGCAAGAAGCAAGGTGAGCAAGGAAACAGGACTCACCCCAGATAGCTGAGATGCATATGGAATAGGTGAGCCCAGAGCTTGCATCTTCCCATACACAGAATGCCAAATTCCTTGATTTGATACCTGATCTTAGATAGAGTGCCTGCTGCCTTTGTTGCAAATTTGCATGTAGCCTGACTTCCCCTCCTGCCTCCTTGCAGCAGTTTTCTCAGAGCTACTGAGATGCTATCTCCTGGGCTCAGAGTCCTAAACATTCCCACCAAATAAAATAATCTCTCCTTCTAGGTTGTGATGATAAATTTTAGGCGACACTTCTGATCGGGCTATCCTACTCTCCCACTCTTGGACTGAGATCCAGAGAAAATCAGAATTTGAGATGACAGGCACACTCCTGTTTTGTTTTCAGGGCAGCATGATTTACAAGAGCCAAGATTTCGGAATCAAACCAATTGTCTAAAAACAGAAACTGAAGCCCAAGAGGTACGCCTCTCCACCGGAATCCTGCTAAGTCATGAAGCAGCACAGAATGATGCCAGCGGCCGCAGCACGGATGGACCCAGAGGCTGGATCCTAAGGGAAGTGAGTCAGAGAGAAAAACAGCACAAGATAACCATGGCTGGTGGAACCTAGAAGTTCATACAAACGAACTCATTTACACAGGAGAAACAGTCTCACAAACTCATGAAACCAACTTATGACTCTCAGGAAGAAAATGTTGGGGCAGAGGAAGCAATTAAGAGGTTGGAATGAACCTCTTCACTTTAATAGATATCAAATGGAGGAGCCAAAAGGACCTACTGAATACCACAGGAAAGGCTAGAGAACACACTGTGATCACCTCATAGGAGAAGAGAACCCAGAAGAGAACAGAAGAATGTCTAAGTGGAACTGAGTCAAGTTCTTGTACACTGGAAACACATAAGACAACAGGAATGAACTCTGCTCCAAAACACGACAGCGATGAGATTGCAGCAGAAAAAAAATCAGCGTGAGGCCTGAAGACACGCGGTCGCCTTCTGGTTTCCTGCCCTAATACTGCTTGCAAAGGTGTGCAGTGGGCACCCCACATCCGCAAGGCCCACAGGGCAGCCAGTAAGAAGCACCTCCCCTCACAGCCTGTCCTAGGGCTGGCCAGTGGAAAGGAAGTCAACATGCGCAGACCTTCAAGAGGCCAGTTTCAACAGGTAAGTTTCAATCACACCGCTCTAAACGAGTCCCATGGAAAGTTGTCAACCTCACTAAGTGTTCAAGAAATGGAAATCCAAAGTACCACAGGATATCACACCAGTCAGAATGGCCATTGTCAAAAACTGCACAGCCAGTAAGTTGTGGAGAAGGTGTGGACAAAAGGGAACAAGCCTCCACTGAGGTTGAGGATGGAACTTGGTAAGAGCCATGACGGACGACAGTGTGGAGGTTCCTCCACCATGAAGAACAGGATGAGATGCGAGACTTGCTAATCTGTTCAGTTCAGTTCAGTCACTCAGTCGTGTCCGACTCCTTGTGACCCCATGAATCGCAGCACGCCAGGCCTCCCTGTCCATCACCAACTCCTGGAGTTTACTCAAACTCATGTCCATTGAGTCGGTGATGCCATCCAGCCATCTCATCCTCTGTCGTTCCCTTCTCCTCCTGCCCCCAATCCCTCCCAGCATCAGGGTCTTTTCCAGTGAGTCAACTCTTCGCATGAGGTGGCCAAAGTATTGGAGTTTCAGCTTCATCATCAGTCCTTCCAATGAACACCCAGGACTGATCTTCTTTAGGATGGACTGGTTGGATCTCCTTGCTGTCCAAGAGACTCTCAAGAGTCTTCTCCAACACCACAGTTCAAAAGCATCAATTCCTCGGTGCTCAGCTTTCTTCACAGTCCAACTCTCACATCCATACATGACCACTGGAAAACCATAGCCTTGACTAGACAGACCTTTGTTGGCAAAGTAATGGCTCTGCTTTTTAATATGCTGCCTAGGTTGGTCATAACTTTCCTTCCAAGGAGTAAGCATCTTTTAATGTCATGGCTGCAATCACCGTCTGCAGTGATTTTTGAGAAACTCCAAGTAATATAAAGTTCCAAGTATAAGCACAGATCCTAGGAAATTATGGAGGAATATTTTAGAAGGACTCACTTTTCCATCAATTGCATCAAGTACTTCTTACAGACAATTCTTAGAATAATGGAAAATAAACCAGAAATGAGAAAACAGGACATAATTAATCTCAACAGTGTTTTCACAGCAAAGGAAACCCTAAAGGAAAGACAAAGACAAGTGTCAGAATAGGAAAAATATTGGCAGACAGAGATCCCCACAGTGGATTGGTCTGCAGTACACACAGACAGCTCATGCGGCTCTATCAAAAATGCGAACAACCTCCCAATGGTGGTGGGGGTGGGGGTGGGGCACTGAAGGGCTATTGTTCTGCTGAAAGTTTTCACTTTTTTTCAGGTTCAAAGGATTTGTTAACAAAATAAGTCATTTGTTCTATACAAATAAATAATACCAATATTTATTAGAGAATTGTCTAGCTGACTTTCAATATACCAACATTAAAAGAAAAGAGAAATAAAAACAGCAGAGGATACCTCACCAAATTGGGTTCTGACCCACATCGAGACTCAAACAGTGCAGGGAAATCCCATGTCACAGCATACCTGGAGTCCCAGCTGGGAAAAGGTCTGAGGCAGTAGGGCCGCTGTCTGGGTGAGAGTTCAAAGACCAAAGTTCAGGGTTCCTGCTATTAATCTTAGGATACAAACTGGGATATCTTCAACAATCTGTGAGCAAATTTCAGCTCTGGTTTCATGCTGCTTGTTTTGTCTGGTAAAACTTGGAATGTTGTTAAGCCTGGGGCTTAGTCAGCCAGCCCCCCTCCAGGGGCTCAACAATCTCAAGATTTGCCCCCTATGTCATTGATTTTAAAAGATGCTTGCTCCATGGAAGAAAAGCTATGACCAACCTAGACAGAATATTAAAAGGCAGAGACATTACTTTGCTGACAAAGGTTCGTCTAGTCAAAGCTATGGTTTTTCCACTAGTCATGTATGGATGTGAGAGTTGGACTATAAATAAAGCTGAGTGTTAAGACTTGATGCTATTGAAGTGTGGTGTTTTAGAAGACTCTTGAGAGTCCCTTGGACTGCAAGATGAAGCCAGTCAAACCTAAAGGAGATCAGTCCTGTGTGTTCATTGGAAGGACTGATGCTGAAGCTGAAACTTCAACACTTTAGCTCCCTGATGCGAAGAATTGACTCATCGGAAAAGATCCTGATTGAAGGCAGGAGGAGAAGGGGATGACAGAGGATGAGATGGCTGGATGACATCGCCGACTCAATGACATGAGTTTGAGTAAGCCCCGGGAGTTGGTGATGGACAGGGAGGCCTGGTGTGCTGCAGCCTTTGGAGTTGCAAAGAGTCGGACACGACAGAGCGACTGAACTGAACTGGTCTGTGGTGCTGCAAGTCTTGCACTCACAGCAGGCATCCAGGGCACACACAGTCAGGGCAGCGTCCAGACAGTTAGAAGCAACGTCAGAGAGCTGCTCTGCTTTGTCTCTGAAGCCTAAGCAGGACTATTTATTTAATTTCCCTAACAAGGACAGTGTGGAACTTTCTTAAATGATGAAAATGACTATGAAATTAGAATAATCCCTAATACCATACACAAAAATAAACTCCAGTTTAAACATGTGAACTAAAGGACAGGTACTATAAAATTCCTGAGGCAGACCATGCTTTGACATAAATCGTAGCAAGTTGTTTTAAATCCACCATTTACAGTAATGAAAAAAAAGAAAATAAATTAGACCTAATTAACCTTATCAGCATTTGCACAGCAAAGGAAACCCTAAGCAAAAGAAAAAGGCAGCCTCCAGAATGGGATGAATTATTTGCAAATGAAGATACTTTTGCAGAAGTCGAAACTTCGAGAAACCAAGCGCCACACTCGGAGGGTTGGAGGACTCAGGTTAGTGAGCTGGTCGTCCCAGGCGAGCTAGCGCTCTGAAGTTCAGGGGCCCAAGCTCCGGGTGAGCTTCAGTGCACACAGTTACTCTCCACACGGATTGGCCGTTTACCTGGTTCCTATGGGCTACGAGCAGTCACAGAGCTCGGGAGTTGCCATGGCTTACGTGCAGGGAATTTCTAAACAGAAACTCATAGAAGCAGAAACAGAACATTCCATACTTCTCAGAACAATCTATGGTCCTAATTGATCGCTGAGTCAGCTTGTTCCTTTTTTGGCACAACAAGCATATCTCACAGAAGCAGAATGAATAGGAAGCTATTTCTAGCTACAAGTTTTAAGTTTTCCTCTTCAATACAAGGATCTTCATTTGGAGATCAAGATTTCATCTCCAAAACATACAAAGAGCTCGAACAACTCAATATCAAAATCATAAAAGCAATACAAACAACTCAATTAAAATAATGAAGCAAAGACCTAGATAGACATTTTTCTAAATAAGGCATACACATGGCCATTAAGGTTAATTCCCAGGTGGCTTAGTTGGTAAAGATTCTGCCTGGCAATGCAGGAGACGCAAGGGACACAGGTTCAATCCCTGGGTTGGGAAGATCTCCTGGAGTAGGGCATGGCAAGCCACTGCAGTATTCTTGCCTGGAAAATTCCAAGGACAGAGGAACCTGTAGGTCAAAGTCCATGGGGTCGCACAGAGTGGGACATGACTGAGCACATACAACAAAAGAAAAAGGCCATTAAACATGTGAAAAGATGCTCGGCATCACTAGTTATTAGAGAAAGACAGATAAAAAAGGCAATGAAATATTGTCTCACACCAGTCAGCATGGCCATTTGAAAAATCTCCAGTGATAAATGCTGGAACAGGTGTGCAGAGAAGGGAACTCTTCTACGTTGTTGGGAATGGCATGAAGTTTCCTTAAAGAGCTGAGCATGTGAGTACCATGGTGTTGTTCAGTACTCTGTCACCCCGTGGACTGCAGCACGCCAGGCCTCCCTGTCCATCACCATCTCCCAGAGTTTGTACAAACTCATGGCCATTGAGTCGATGATTCCATCCAACCATCTCATCCTCTGTCGTCCCCTTCTCCTCCTGCCATCAATCTTTCCCAGCATCAGGGTCTTTTCCAATGAGTCAGTTCTTCACATCAGGTGGTCAAAGTATTGGAGTTTCAGCTTCAGCTTCAGTCCTTCTGATGAATATTCAGAGTTGATTTCCTTTAGGATTGATTGGTGTGATTTCTTTGCAGTCCAAGAGACTCTCAAGATTCTTCCCCAACACCACAGTCCAAAAGCACAAGAACCATGAAACCCTGCAATCTCATACCTGAGTGTAGATCCAAAGAATATCAACACTTTAAAAGACACTTGCACCCCTACAATCACAGCCACACTAGATACAATAGCCAAGACACAAAAGCAATCTAAATGTAGATGGACAGATGAATGGGTAAAGAATATGGGGTACATATGCACGATGAAATATTACTCAGCCATCAAAAGGCTGTAATATTGCCATTGGCAGCCACAGAGAGCAAAGCAGAGATGATCAGGCTAAGTGAAGAAGAAAGACAAGGAAAGACCAAGTATCATATGATATCACTTCTAGGAAGAATCTGAAAATGGATACAAATGAACTTCTTTTCCAAAGAGAAACACCCTCACAGATTTAGGAAAAAAAAAAAAAGCAATTTATGGTTACCAAGAAAAGAAGTTGGGGGGCAGGGAGAAATTAGCTGGCTCAGATTAACATATATACACCACTGTTTATAAAACAATCCACAAGGACCCACTGTGTAGCACAAGGCACCCTGCTCAGCGCTGTGTGACATACAGGAGAGGAACCCAAGAAAGAACATAAACGTCAACGTGTGAGTGAATGTTGTTGCCGCATAACTAGATGGCCAAGTCGTTTCAGTCATGTTGACTTTACGACCCCACAGACTGTAGCCCACAAGGCTCCTCTGTCCATGGGATTCTCTAGGCAAGAATGCTGGAGTGGGTTGCCATGCCCTCCTCCAGAGGATCTTCCCAACCCAGAGATCGAACCTGCATCTCTTATGTTTCTTGCACTGGTACGTGGGTTCTTTACCAATAGTGCTACCTGGAAAGCCCCATAGTTGCTGTATAGCAGGGGAAAAACTCACAACATGTGGTGGTCGTTTTCTCACTAAGTGATGTCTGACTCTTGCGACCCCACGGACTGTAGCCCACCAGGTTCCTCTGTCCGTGGGATTTCCCAGGCAAGAATACTGGAGTGGGTGGCCATTTCTTTCTTCAGGGAGTCTTCTTATCCTGGGTTTAAACCCACGTCTCCTGGCTTTGCAAACAGATTCTTTACCACTGTGCCACCAGGGATGCCCTCAAATCACATATATATTACAATTCACATTACATTTTCACAGAACTAGAACAAAAATTTTCACAATTAGTATGGAAATAACAAAAGACCCCAAATAGCCAAAGCAATCTTGAGAAAGAAGAATGGAACTGGAGGAATCAACTCTCCTGACTTCAGACTCTACTACAAAGCCACAGTCATGAATACAGTATGGTACAGGCACAAAAACAGAAATATAGACCAATGGGACAAGCTCAAAAGCCCAGAGATTAACCCACATACCCAAGGGCACCTTATTCTTGACAAAGGAGGCAAGAATATACAATGGGGCAAAGATGGTCTCTTCAATAAGTGGTAATGGGAAAACTGGACAGCTACATATAAAGAATGAAATTAGAAGACTTCATAACACCATACACAAAGTTAAACTCAAAATGGATTAAAGACCTAAGTGTAAGACCAGAAACTATAAAACTCTTAGAGGAAAACATAGGCAGAACACTCTATGACATAAATCACAACAAGATCCTCTATGACCCACCTCCTAGAGTAATGAAAATAAAAATAAACAAGTGGGACCTAATTAAACTTAAAAGCTTTTGCACAGCAAAGGAAACTATAAGCAAGGTGAAAAGACAACCTCAGAATGGAAGAAAATAATAGCAAATGAAACAGCTGACAAAGGAGCAAACGTCTTTTAATTTCATGGCTGCAGTCACCATCTGCAGTGCATTTGGAGCACATCTATTTTCCATGAAGTGATGGGACTGGATGCTGTAATCTTAGTTTTTTGAATTCTGGATTAAAAAAGCTGGATTCTGGGGGCTAAAGAGAGTTAAAGCATCAGTGAATACTGAGAGGAAGTGTCTGAGCATAGAGGTAAAGCATAAGGGCTGAGTGAGAGGCATTGTCAGGCCATAGAGAAGGAAAAGCATCCTGATGTAGTGAGCAGCAGTGTCCGAACATAAAGGAAAGGCATCAGGGAACAGTTAGAGGCAGTGTCAGGGCATAGTGAGGACCAAAATCAGGGCCCAGTGAGGACCATCCTCAGGGCCATGGTGAGAACATACATCAGGGCATAGTGAGGACCAGCATCAGGGCCATGGTGAGGACCTGCATCAGGGCATAGTGAGGACCAGCGTCAGGGCTATAGTGAGGACCAGAGTCAGGGCCACAGTGAGGACCAGCCTCAGGGCACAGTGAGGACCTTCATCAGGGCACAGTGAGGACCGGTCTCAGGGCACAGTGAGGACCTGCATCAGGGCACAGTGAGGACCTTCATCAGGGCCACAGTGAGGACCGGCCTCAGGGCCACAGTGAGGACCAGTCTCAGGGCCACAGTGAGGACTGGCCTCAGGGCCACGGTGAGGACCGGCCTCAGGACACAGTGAGGACCGGCATCAGGGCTACAGTGAGGACCTGCATCAGGGCACAGTGAGGACCAGCGTCAGGACACAGTGAGGACCGGCATCAGGGCTACAGTGAGGACCTGCATCAGGGCACAGTGAGGACCAGCGTCAGGACACAGTGAGGACCGGCCTCAGGGCCACAGTGAGGACCGGTCTCAGGGCCACAGTGAGGACCGGCATCAGGGCTACAGTGAGGACCAGCCTCAGGGCACAGTGAGGACCTTCATCAGGGCACAGTGAGGACCGGTCTCAGGGCACAGTGAGGACCTGCATCAGGGCACAGTGAGGACCTTCATCAGGGCACAGTGAGGACCAGCCTCAGGGCCACAGTGAGGACCGGCCTCAGGGCCACAGTGAGGACCAGTCTCAGGGCCACAGTGAGGACTGGCCTCAGGGCCACAGTGAGGACCGGCCTCAGGACACAGTGAGGACCGGCATCAGGGCTACAGTGAGGACCTGCATCAGGGCACAGTGAGGACCAGCGTCAGGACACAGTGAGGACCGGCCTCAGGGCCACAGTGAGGACTGGTCTCAGGGCCACAGTGAGGACCGGCCTCAGGGCCACAGTGAGGACTGGCCTCAGGGCCACGGTGAGGACCGGCCTCAGGACACAGTGAGGACCAGCCTCAGGGCTACAGTGAGGACCTGCATCAGGGCACAGTGAGGACCAGCCTCAGGGCACAGTGAGGACCGGCCTCAGGGCCACAGTGAGGACCGGTCTCAGGGCCACAGTGAGGACTGGCCTCAGGGCCACGGTGAGGACCGGCCTCAGGACACAGTGAGGACCAGCCTCAGGGCTACAGTGAGGACCTGCATCAGGGCACAGTGAGGACCAGCGTCAGGACACAGTGAGGACCGGCCTCAGGGCCACGGTGAGGACCGGTCTCAGGGCCACGGTGAGGACCGGCCTCAGGGCCACGGTGAGGACCGGCATCAGGGCCACAGTGAGGACCTGCATCAGGGCACAGTGAGGACCAGCGTCAGGACACAGTGAGGACCGGCCTCAGGACACAGTGAGGACCGGCCTCAGGGCACAGTGAGGACTGGCCTCAGGGCCACGGTGAGCACTGGCCTCAGGGCACAGTGAGGACCGGCCTCAGGGCACAGTGAGGACCGGCCTCAGGACCACAGTGAGGACTGGCCTCAGGGCCACGGTGAGGACTGGCCTCAGGGCCACGGTGAGGACTGGCCTCAGGACACAGTGAGGACCGGTCTCAGGGCCACGGTGAGGACCAGTGTCAGGGGCCCAGTAAGGACCAGAGTCAGGTCCCACTGAGGTGAAGAGGCAGGTCATACCTAAAGCCATAGGGAACCAGAGTCGGGGCTAGTGAGGACCAGACTCAGGGCCCAGTGAAGACCCAAGTCAGGACCCACAGAGGTAAAGAATCAGGCCATCGTGAGGCAGAGTCTGACTGTAGAAAGGACCAGAGCCATGCGGTAGAGAGGAACTGATTTAGGCCATAGGGAGGGCCAGAGTCACTCCACAGAGAGGATGAGACTCAGGGCCCAGTGAGGCCCAGAGTCAGGGCATTTTGAGAAGCAGTGTCAGGTAATAGGAAAAGAGTGAGGCCCAGAGTGAGGCTGTTTCAGGACCACAGTGAGGGCGTAGTGTCTTCACGAGAGGCATGCTGTATTGAGGACCAGTCAGTCAGGAGTGTGGACCTGAGTTAGGGCCCAGTAAGGACAGATTCAGGCCCAGTGAGGCAAAGTGTCAGACCACAGTGAGGCAGATAATTAGGCCTTAGTAAGGACTAGTGTCAATTCAGGCCATTGTGAGGATCAGAGTCAGCCAGTAGTCAGCACTATAATTAGGGTCCAGTGGGGACCACAGTCAGGCCCAGTGAAGCAAGTGTCAGATCATAGTGAGGGCAAGATTCAGGCCATACAGAGGACCAGAGTCAGGCTCTAGAGATGACTAGTGTCAGGGCCCAGAGAGAATCAGACTCGGGGCCAGTGAGGACCAGAGTCAGGGCTCACTAAGGAAAAGAGTCAGTCACTCAGACTGTGGAGAGACAGACCCTAATGAAGACGAGAGTCAGGCACCAGTGAGCGTGAGAGACAGCGCTGATGAGGACGAAAGTCATGCTGTAATGAGCACAGTCAGGCCATAGTCAGGAACAGAACCCGGGCCCAGTGAGGAACGGTGTCAAGCTCCAGTGAGGAAAAGAGTCAGGCCCGAGCGAGTTGAAGAGTCAAGCCGTAGTGAGGCAGAATTAGGCCGCTGGGCGGCAAAGAGTCAGGCTGAAGGAGGGACAAGATTCAGGGCCTAGTGAGGATGAGAGCCACACGCCCAGTGAGGACTGGAGTCAGGGCCCGTGAGGCCGAGAGTCAGGCTGCAGTGAGGGAGAGAGCTAAGCAGTAGTGGATTCAGTCAAGTCACAGAGAGGATCACAGTCAGGCCACAGAGAGGACGAGAGTCAGGCACAGTGAGGACCAGAGTGGGGTCCAGGGAGGCAGCCAGGCGCAGTGAGGACCGGACTGGGGTCCAGGGAGGCAGCCAGGCGCAGTGAGGACCAGACTGGGGTCCAGGGAGGCAGCCAGGCGCAGTGAGGACCGGACTGGGGTCCAGGGAGGCAGTCAGGCGCAGTGAGGACCAGAGTCAGGGCCCAGTGAGGCAGTCAGGCGCAGTGAGGACCAGACTGGGGTCCAGGGAGGCAGTCAGGCGCAGTGAGGACCAGACTGGGGTCCAGGGAGGCAGCCAGGCGCAGTGAGGACCAGAGTGGGGTCCAGGGAGGCAGTCAGGCGCAGTGAGGACCAGACTGGGGTCCAGGGAGGCAGTCAGGCGCAGTGAGGACCAGACTGGGGTCCAGGGAGGCAGTCAGGCGCAGTGAGGACCGGACTGGGGTCCAGGGAGGCAGTCAGGCGCAGTGAGGACCGGACTGGGGTCCAGGGAGGCAGTCAGGCGCAGCGAGGACCGGACTGGGGTCCAGGGAGGCAGTCAGGCGCAGTGAGGACCAGACTGGGGTCCAGGGAGGCAGTCAGGCGCAGTGAGGACCAGACTGGGGTCCAGGGAGGCAGTCAGGCGCAGTGAGGACCAGACTGGGGTCCAGGGAGGCAGTCAGGCGCAGTGAGGACCAGACTGGGGTCCAGGGAGGCAGTCAGGCGCAGTGAGGACCAGACTGGGGTCCAGGGAGGCAGTCAGGCGCAGTGAGGACCAGACTGGGGTCCAGGGAGGCAGTCAGGCGCAGCGAGGACCAGACTGGGGTCCAGGGAGGCAGTCAGGCGCCAGTGAGGACCAGACTGGGGTCCAGGGAGGCAGTCAGGCGCAGTGAGGACCGGACTGGGGTCCAGGGAGGCAGTCAGGCGCAGTGAGGACCGGACTGGGGTCCAGGGAGGCAGTCAGGCGCAGTGAGGACCGGACTGGGGTCCAGGGAGGCAGTCAGGCGCAGTGAGGACCGGACTGGGGTCCAGGGAGGCAGTCAGGCACAGTGAGGACCAGACTGGGGTCCAGGGAGGCAGTCAGGCGCAGTGAGGACCAGAGTCAGGCCATGTGGAGGACCAGAAACACGCCCAGCGAGGACCAGACCCAGGGCCCAGTGAGGCAGAGTCAGGCGCAGTGAGGACCAGAGTCGGCAGGAGAGGACCACTGTTGCTGTGGAGAGAACCAGTGTGAGAGCTCAGTGCAGACCAGAGAGAGTGCACAGTGAGAAGCCTGTCGGAGCATATCGAGAAGCAGTGTCAGGTAATAGACAGGAAAAGAGTGAGGCTGTAGTGAGGACAGAGGGATCCACAATGAGGACAGAGGGATCCACAGTGAGGACAGAGGATCCACAATGAGGACAGAGGGATCCACAGTGAGCACAGAGGATCCACAGTGAGGACAGAGTGATTCACAGTGAGGACAGAGGATCCACAGTGAGGACAGAGGGATCCACAGTGAGAACAGAGGGATCCACAGTGAGGACAGAGGGATCCACAGTGAGGACAGAGGGATCCACAGTGAGCACAGAGGGATCCATAGAGGACAGAGTGATCCATAGAGGACAGAGTGATCCACAGTGAGCACAGAGTGATCCACAGTGAGGACAGAGTGATCCACAGTGAGGACAGAGTGATCCACAGTGAGGACAGAGTGATCCACAGTGAGGACAGAGGGATCCACAGTGAGCACAGAGGATCCACAGTGAGCACAGAGGGATCCACAGTGAGCACAGAGGATCCACAGTGAGGACAGAGTGATCCACAGTGAGCACAGAGTGATCCACAGTGAGGACAGAGGGATTCACAGTGAGCACAAAGGATCCACAGTGAGCACAGAAGGATCCACAGTGAGGACAGAGTGATTCACAGTGAGGACAGAGTGATCCACAGTGCGCACAGAGTGATCCACAGTGAGGACAGAGGGGTCCACAGTGAGCACAGAGGGATCCACAGTGAGGACAGAGGGATCCATAGAGGACAGAGTGATCCATAGAGGACAGAGTGATCCATAGAGAGGACAGAGTGATCCACAGTGAGCACAGAGGATCCATAGAGAGGACAGAGTGATTCACAGTGAGCACAGAGTGATCTTTAGAGGACAGAGTGATCCATGGAGGACAGAGTGATCCATAGTGAACACAGAGTGATCCATAGTGAGGACAGAGTGATCCATAGAGGACAGAGTGATCCATAGTGAGGGAAGAGTGATCCATAGAGGACAGAGTGATCCATAGTGAGGACGAGAGTCAGGTCATAATGAGCACAAGGGTCAGGCACTTGTGAGGAGTCATAACATAGTGAGGACCAAAGTCAGGCCTTTGGGGAGCAGAATCAGGGCCCAGTGAGGATCTCTGTCAGGCCTCAGTGAAGAAAGAGTCAGGACCCAGTGGGGTAGAGTCAGACCAAATTGAGGCAAAGATTCAGGCCATTGATTGGAAAAGGTCAGTCCACAGAGCAGACCACAGTGAGGACAAGGGTCAGGCCCTAATGAGGGCGAGAGTCAGTCCATGGTGACTTTGAGAGTCAGGCCCTGATAAGGACCAGAGTCAGTCCATGGTGATGACAATGGTCAGGCCATAGTGAGGATGAGGGTCAGGCCCCAGTGAGGAGAGGACTCAAGGCACAGAGAGGACCAGAGTCAGCATCTAGAGAAGATGAGCATCAGGATGTAGAGAAGGATGTTTGGCCCTAGTGAGGAAGAGAATCAGGCCCTAGTGAGGAGCATTGTCAGGTCATAGAAATACAATAGTCAGGCTGTAGTGAGGACCAGTGTCAGGGCCCAGTGAGGACTAGAGGAGTCAGACCCTAGTGAGGAAAAATAACAACTATGGATGTGTCTGGTGATGGAAGTGATCTGATGCTGTAAAGAACAGTACTGCACAGGAACCTGGAATGTTAGGTCCATGAATCAAGGTAAGTTCAGTTCAGTTCAGTTGCTCAGTCATGTCTGACTCTTTGTGACCCCATGAATCGCAGCACGCCAGGGCTCCCTGTCTATATCACCAACTCCCCAAGGTAAGTTGGAAGTGGTCAAACAGGAGATGGCAAGAGTGAACATAGACATTTTAGGATTCAGCGAACTAAGATGGACTGGAATGGGTGAATTTAACTCAGATGACCAGTATATCTACTACTGTGGGCAAAACTCCCTTAGAAGAAATGGAGTAACCCTCAGTCAACAAAAGAGTCTGAAATGCAGTACTTGGGTGCAATCTCAAAAACAACAGAATGATCTCTGTTCATTTCCAGGGCAGACGGCTCAATATGACTATTACTGCTGATGAATGATGTAGGAACACCTTCATGTGAGATAAAAATGAGGAAAATATGGAGGTGTATATGCTCGCTAGCTAACAGCGATCAGAAGCTTCAGTTTGCTCCATGGTTCCAAACCATCATTGCAAATCCAAGTCAAAACTCTGCAGGGGTCATTCTGAATAGTCTTGACTCCCTCTTGCACTGGGGTCTCCAGCGGTATCACTCCCTCATCTCTTTTAGCTTGTTTTCCTGTAGATTCTGTTAGCAACCAAATGTCACCAGAATCTATTACATATAATTATTTCAATGACTTACTCAATGTTCAGTGACTTAAGTGGGAACAACAGCACCCACCTGCAAATTTACCTCTTAAAATCCACTGCATCAGAGATTTCCCTGGTTATCCAGTGGTTAAGGACCTGCCTGCCAATGCAGGAAACATGGGTTTGATCCCTGGTCCGGGAACTAAGATCCCACATACCTTGGGGTAACTAAGTCCGTGAGCCAGCAGCAACAAGAGAAGCCACTGCACTGAGAAGCTTGTGCACCAAAACAAGAGAGTAGGCCCCGCTTGCCACAACTAGAGAGAGCCCCTCAGCAGCAACAAAGACCCAGCTCAGCCAAAAAGAAAAGAAAAAAATCCCCTGCGTTAAAATGTAACATGGGTGTGAGTTATGATGCTACAACCATCAGTTGTTTAGTCACTAAGTCGTGTCTGACTCTCTGTGACCCCATGGACTCCAGGCCTCCCTATCTATCATCAACTCCTGGAGTTTGCTCAAACTCATGTCCAGTGAGTCAGTGATGTCACACAACGATCTCATCCTCTGTCACCCCCTTCTCCTCTTGCTCTCAATTTTTCCCAGCATCAGGGTCTTCTCCAATGTGTCAGCTCTTCACAACCATAAGAAATAAAGTTAAGGACAAATAAAAAGTAGAAAATGATGAAAGTTCAAATTTTAAGTATTTGCTTTGGTAGGAAAATGTAAATTGATAAGGCTTGTAAAATGGAAACAGAGTGAAGCTGGCTGACTTCCAGTTTAATGGACAACTATCATCCCTTTATATAGGGAAACCTAGACACAGCTAAATTGCCTGGACACGCCCTGATTACACAGATAATAAACCTACTCAGGACTGTTCTTCCCTGGTACACTTTGTTCACCTTGATTGGATTTATAAGAGGAAAAAGTTCAGTTCAGTCGCTCAGTCTGTCCAACTCTTTGTGACCCCATGAACGGCAGCATGCCAGGCCTCCCTGTCCATCACCAACTCCCGGAGTCCACCCAAATCCATTGAGTCGGTGATGCCATCCAACCATCTCATCCTCTGTCATCCCCTTCTGCTCCTGCCCTCCCTCAATCTTTCCCAGGATCAGGTGTCTCAAAATGATGGAGAACAAACAGATAAGACCATTTAGAAGGCTCATTTGAGAATAACATTCTTCATGTATTCACTCATACATACTTTGATTTCATTTTAGTTCAGTTGTATAAATTGTAACTTTTCATAAAACTGTGGCCTAAATGCCGGCAACTTTAAAGTTGGATGGGGTAGAAGAATCTGATTTCATTTAGGGAGAGTAACCACTATCTTTCCCTGATGTTCAACAGATGCAATACAACACGTAGAGCTGTTAAAACAGGGTACACAGTTCCTAGCAAGAGAACAATGCTAAGACATCATTATACCTCTCAGCAGTTGGTCAAGGTTTACCTTCTATTTCTCCCTATCGTTCTAAAACATTAGAAACTGTTCCGGGACGTCTGCAACATTCCAGGAGCTTTTAATAAACATTTGTGCATGATTTTAATTCCTAATCCCTGGCTATCTGGGCACAGTACAAAACATGGAAATCAGTAAAAATGATGAGTCCCTTGCAATCACACCAGGGGTCCGGGCTCAAGCGCATCCTCGGACAAAGGCTTCGCGGCATCCGCGGGCCCCCGGCAGAGTGGGCAGGTGAAGGACCGGGTCAGCCACTCGTCGATGCAGTCCAGGTGATAGATGTGCTTGCAGGGCAGAGACCGGATGGGGTCCCCGCCCACCAAGTCCTCCAGACAGACCGCGCACTCGGGGGTCTGCGTTTTGCACCCATTACTTTCGTACACGACTCGAGGCGGGCTCTGAAAGAGGCGGATCCTTCGTCGGAAGGTCAACGGCGCCCCCGGCGGGGCCGCCCCCGCTCCGCGCCGCTCCGGACTCCGCGGTCCCCCTGCCCTCGGGCCGTCTCCGTCTCTCCGCTCGCGGAAGGTGGCTGAAGACCCAGGGACCAGGCTGTTGTCCCTTGTGCAGGAGGTGAAGCAGTTCCCCATCTTTCAGGCCTGGGGGTGAGGTCACTGCCCGCTGCTGACAGCCGGCTATGCGAGACACCTTCTGGTTCCCAGGTCTAGAGAAGAAGAAGGACTCAAGTTATTTCAGTTTCTCCCACCAGTGTCTCTAAACTGACAGGGAAAGAACTGTCGTCTGGACTCTAGCTAGACAGATGAGCTACCAGCTCCATTCTGTTGTTGTTTTCGTGGCTCAGTTTCCCGACTCTTTGCAACCCCGTGAACTTTAGCCCCGAGGCTCCTCTGTCCTTGGAATTCTCCAGGCAAGAATACTGGAATGGGTCGCCATGCCCTCTTCCAGAGGATCTTCCCCACCCAGGGATCAAACCAGGTTTCCCTCATTGCAGCCAGATTCTTTACCGTCTGAGCCGTCAGGAAAGCCCATGAATACTGGAGCAGGTAGCCTATCCCTTTTCCAGGGGATCTTCCTGACCCAGGAATTGAACCAGGGTCTCCTACATTGCAGGCGGATTCTTTACCAGCTGAGCTACCAGCGAGTCTTGAATGCTTGCTGCTGCTGCTGCTGCTAAGTCACGTCAGTCGTGTCCGACACTGTGCGACCCCATAGATGGCAGCCCACCAAGCTCCCCCGTCCCTGGCATTCTCCAGGCAAGAACACTGGAGTGGGTTGCCATTTCCTTCTCCAATGCAAGAAAGTGAAAAATGAAAGTGAAGTCGCTCAGTCATGTCTGACTCTTAGCGACCCCATGGACTGCAGCCTATCTGGCTCCTCCATCCATGAGATTTTCCAGGCAAGAGTCCTGGAGTGGGTGCCATTGCCTTCTCCACTTGAATGCTTACCAGGATCCAAATCTATAGAGAAGACGACAAAGCCAATTCTCTGCTGGGGTCACGATCACCACGGAGTGTCTCTCTGGAAATTAAGCCCCTTTCGATGGTGAACTCTCCTTATATGCAGTTAATAACCCCATCATTGATATAACCTCATCAGGTATGGAACCCCTTGGATCACATAATCTCATCACGCAGGTAATCCAGGTCACCCACCAGAGTAACCCACCTGGATACCAGTCAGAACAAATCTAATCGACCCCACCTCTTTAACAAAGTATTTCCCCCAGGCATGGAACATGGCAATGATACAATTACGGAAAACTGGCATTTCCCGGAATTCTGCTCCTTCAGTCTGCCAGATGGAGTGGCTATCTGTTTTGTGAGTGGCCAGTGGCCTCACTGCTTTGTGAGTTTGCATCATCCTGGATGCAGTTAGAGACTGTTACTAGTTCTTAGCAGTGGAACCATCCTACTCCTCATTCCCAGGACAACACCTAAGCTACCAGCATCCTCTCAAGCTGGGACAGAGAAAGGAGAAATGCTGGCGCTGAAAAAAGATACAGTTTTCAG
Source organism: Odocoileus virginianus (assembly GCF_023699985.2). Classification (NCBI taxonomy): domain Eukaryota; kingdom Metazoa; phylum Chordata; class Mammalia; order Artiodactyla; family Cervidae; genus Odocoileus; species Odocoileus virginianus. The sequence goes on from NC_069677.1 coordinate 93,761,936, forward strand.
GGATCTGGAGCACCCCATGTTGTACTCTCAAGTCTGAGAAAACCATCCGGCATGGGTCTCTTCAGGTCAAATTTAGCTGCTGTCCCTAAGGACCAGAATATTCTCCAAGCTTCAAAATACTGCAGAATCCTGGAATGAATTATCTAGTTGTATAACTGATCTTCCTCTAATGTAATTTTTCCACTCTTTTATTTTCCAATAATGTTTAAAAAATTGGATATCATAGGACACAGCTTAAATAATAAAATCATAAATTACCTTTGAAGAAAAATCAAGCCAGATCTTTTCATTTTCAGTTCAGTTCAGTTCATTTCAGTCTCTCAGTCTTGTCTGACTCTTTGCGACCCCATGAACTGAAGCACACCAGGCCTCCCTGTCTATCACCAACTCCCGGAGTCCACCCAAACCCATGTCCATTGAGTCCGTGATGCCATCCAGCCACTAACACTAACCCATCCTCTGTCATCCCCTTGTTCTCCTGCCCTTAATCTTTCCCAGCAACAGGGTCTTTCCCAATGAGTCAGCTCTTTGCATCAGGTGGCCAAAGTATTGGAATTTCAGCTTCAGCATCAGTCCTTCCAATGAACACCCAGGACTGATCTCCTTTAGGATGGACTGGTTGGATCTCCTCACAGGCCAAGGGACTCTCAAGAGTCTTCTCCAACACCACAGTTCAAAAGCATCAGTTCTTTTGTACTCAGCTTTCTTTATAGTCCAACTCTCACATCCATACATGACCACTGGAAAAACCATAGCCTTGACTAGACAGACCTTTGTTGGCAAAGTAATGTCTCTGCTTTTTACTATGCTGTCTTGGTTGCGCATAACTTTCCTTCCAAGGAGCAAGTGTCTTTTAATTTCATGGCTGCAATCACCATCTGCAGTGATTTTGGAGGCCAGAAAAATAAAGTCAGCCACTGTTTCCATTTTTTCCCCATCTATTTGCCATGAAGTGATGGGACTGGATGCCGTGATCTTAGTTTTCTGAATGTTGAGCTTTAAGCCAACTTTTTCACTCTCCTCTTTCACTTTCATCAAGAGGTTCTTTAGTTCTTCTTCACTTTCTGCCATAAGGGTGGTGTCATCTGCATGTCTGAGATTATTGATATTTCTCCCTGCAATCTTGATTCCAGCTTGTGCTTCCTCCAGCCCAGCGTTTCTCATGATGTACTCTGCATATAAATTAAATAAGTAGGGTGACAATATACAGCCTTGACGGACTCCTTTTCCTATTTGGAACCAATCTGTTGTTCCAGGTCCAGTTCTAACTGTTGTTTCCTAACCTGCATACAGATTTCTCAAGAGGAAGGTCAGGTGGTCTGGTATTTCCATCTCTTTCAGAATTTTCCACAGTTTATTGTGATCCACACAGTCAAAGGCTCTGGCATAGTCAATAAAGCAGAAATAGATGTTTTTCTGTAACTCTCTTGCTTTCTCGATGATCCAGTAGATGTTGGCAATTTGATCTCTGGTTTCTCTGCGTTTTCTAAAATGAGCTTGAACATCTGGAAGTTCATGGCTCACGTCTTGCTGAAGCCTGGCTTGGAGAATTTTAAGCATTACTTTACTAGTGTGTGAGATGAGTGCAATTGTGCGGTAGTTTGAGCATTCTTTGGCATTGCCTTTCTTTGAGATTGGAATGAAAACTGATCTTTTCCAGTCCTGTGGCCACTGCTGAGTTTTCCTAATTTGCTGGCATATTGAGTGCAGCACTTTCACAGCATCATCTTTCAGGATTTGAAATAGCTCAACTGGAATTCCATCACCTCCACCAGCTTTGTTCGTAATGATGCTTCCTAAGGCCCACTTGACTTCACATTCCAGGATGTTTGGCTCTAGGTGTGTGATTACACCATCATGATTATCTGGGTCATGAAGATCATTTTTGTACAGTTCTTCTGTGTATTCTTGCCACTTCTTCTTCATATCTTCTGCTTCTGTTAGGTCCCTACCACTTCTGTCCTTTATTGAGCCCGTCTTTGCATAAAATGTTCCCTTGATATCTCTAATTTTCTTGACGACATCTCTAGTCTTGCCCATTTTATTGTTTTCCTCTATTTCTTTGCATTGATCACTGAGGAAGGCTTTCTTATCTCTCCTGGCTATTCTTTGGAACTCTGCATTCAAATGTGTGTATCTTTCCCTTTCTCCTTTGTTTTTCGCTTCCCGTCTTTTCACAGCTATTTGTAAGGCCCCCTCAGACAGCCATTTTGCTTTTTTGCATTTCTTTTTCCTGGGGATGGTCTTGATTCCTGTCTCCTTACAATGTCGTGAACCTCTGTCCATAGTTCACCAGGCACTCTGTCTATCATATTTAGCCCCTTAAATCTATTTCTCACTTCCACTGTATAGTCATAAAAGATTTGATTTAGGTCATAGCTGAATGGGCTAGTGGTTTTATCCACTTCTGTTTCAGTGAATTTGGCAATAAGGAGTTCATGATCTGAGCCACAGTCAGCTCCCAGTCTTGTTTTTGCTGACTGTATAGAGCTTCTCCATCTTTGGCTGCAAGGAATATAATCAATCTGATTTCAGTGTTGACCATCTGGTGATGTCCATGTGTAGAGTTTTGTCTTGTGTTGTTGGAAGAGGGTGTTTGCTATGACCAGTGTGTTCTCTTGGTAGAACTCTATTAGCCTTTGCCCTGCTTCATTCTGTACTCCAAGGCCAAATTTGCCTGTTACTCCAGGGGTTTCTTGACTTCCTACTTTTGCATTCCAGTCTCCTATAATGAAAAGGACATCTTTTTTGGGTGTTAGTTCTAGAAGGTCTTATAGGTCTTCATAGAACTGTTCAACTTCAGCTTCTTCAGTGTTACTGGTCGGGGCATAGACTTGGATTACCATGATATTGAATGGTTTGCCTTGGAAATGAACAGAGATCATTCTGTCATTTTTGAGATTGCATCCAAGTACTGCATTTCAGACTCTTTTGTCGACTATGATGGCTACTCCATTTCTTCTAAGGGATTCTTGCCCACAGTAGTAGATATACTGGTCATCTGAGTTAAATTCACCCATTCCAGTCCATCTTAGTTCGCTGATTCATAGAATGTTGATGTTCACTCTTGTCATCTCCTGTTTGACCACTTCCAATTTGCCTTGATTCATGGACCTAACATTTCAGGTTCCTATGCAATATTGCTCTTTACAGCACCGAACCTTGCTTCTATCCCCAGCCCCATCCACAACTGGGTGTTGTTTTTGTTTTGGCTCCATCCCTTCATTCTTTCTGGAGTTATTTCTCCACTTATCTCCAGTAGCATATTGGGCACCTACCGACTGGGGAGTTCATCTTTCAGTGTCCTATCTTTTTGCCTTTTCATACTGTTCGTGGGGTTCTCGAGGCAAGAACACTGAAGTGGTTTGCCATTCCCTGCTCCAGTGGACCGCATTCTGTCAGATCTCTCCACCATGACCTGTCTGTCTTGGGTGGCCCCACATGGCATGGCTAAGTTTCACTGAGTTAGACTAGCTGTGGTCCATGTGATCAGATTGGCTAGTTGTCTGTGATTGTGGTTCCAGTCTGTCTGCCCTCTGATGCCCTCTCTCAGTGCCTACCGTCTTACTTGGTTTTCTCCTACCTTGGATGTGGGGTATCTCTTCACAGCTGCTCCAGCAAAGTGCAGCGACTGGCCCTTACCTTGGACTTGGGGTAGCTCCTCCTGGCCGCTGCCCCTGACCTCGGGCATGGGGTAGCGCCTCTTGGCCGCATTTGTGTGCCGTCGCAGCTGCCGTGCTTCCTAGCTTGCTAGCGCTTTTCATTTTAGGTACAGATATTTGATTCCAGGCAGATCATTTTATAAAACCCTGTAGGGTGTATTATATTCATAACAACCATTTTATGTCATCTGTGCTCAACAAACATGGTTTACTTTTATGTTCCTGTGTCTTTACAGCCTGACTTAAGCTGTAGCATTCGTGAGGCAAGTGATTTTTTTTCCCCCCAGAAATTTATATATAAGCCAGAAGACTCTGAACAAGGCCAGTGCCATTTAGGGAGAATTAGCCTGAAATATAGGAAGGACAGATTTTCAATTACTTTGGAGTTTAAAGGCTAGTTTAAAAGAGAAAATTTAAGGAAACAAAAATATCCTCTAGACATAATTCTGAAGGAAAACATTCATGGAGCTGGGGAAATAAAATAATAAACACATAGTAGTAAAATTAGTAAAATTTTATTTCAGCAGCTGGAAATAGGACTAAAGTTTTACAGTTTCTTCCCCGCATGGTGTCAGAACTTGGGTAAAGTGGCAGCAGTGAGCAGAACAACTGTGCCTGGGAGCTGAGGGCAGGCTGGGGGTGGGGCTGTGGGGCAGAGGTGGGGGTGCTGGACTGGGCAGGGCAGCAGGACTGGATTCTGGGCCCCAGAGTCATGACAGGTCAAAGGTTCTCCATCAAAGGCATGTGGAAACCACTGAGTGAATTAATGATATAACTGCATTTGGTTTTGTGAATGAGATTTTCCCTTTGGAATGGAGTGAATTATTTCAATTCAGTTCAGTTCAGTTGCTCAGTCATGTCTGACTCTTTGCAACCCCATGGACTGCAGCATGCTAGGCTTCCCTGTCCATCACCAACTCCCTGAGCTTGTTCAAACTCATGTCCATTGAGTTGGTGATGCCATCCAACCATCTCATCCTCTGTCATCCCCTTCTCCTCCCATCTTCAATCTTCCCCAGCATCAGGGTCTTTTCCAAATGACTCAGTTCTTCACATCAGATGGTCAAAGTATTGGAGTTTCAGCTTCAATGTCAGTCCATCCAATGAATATTCAGGACTGATTTCCTTTGGGATTGACTGACTTGATCTCCTTGCAGTCCAAGGGACTCTCAAGAGTCTTCTCCAACACCACAGTTCAAAAACATCAATTCTTCAGCGCTCAGCTTTCTTTATAGCCCAACTCTCACATCCATACATGACCACTGGAAAAAACATAGCTTTGACTATACGGATCTTTGTTGGCAGAGTAATGCTTCTGCTTTTTAATATGCTGTCTAGGTTGGTCATAGCTTTTCCTCCAAGGAGCAAGCATCTTTTTATTTCATGGCTGCAGTCACCATCTGCAGTGATTTTGGAGGCCAAGAAAACAGTCTCACTGTTTCCATTGTTTCCATTGACCATCTGTTTGCCATGAAGTGATGAGGCCAGATGCCATGATCTTCGTTTTTTGAATTTTGAGTTTTAAGCCAGCTTTTTCACTTCCTCTTTCACTTTCAACAAGAGGCTCTTTAGTTCTTCACTTTCTGCCATAAGGGCAGTCTCATCTGCATATCTGAGGTTATTGGTATTTTTCCCAGCAATCTTGATTCCAGCTTGTGATTCATCCAGGCCAGTATTTCTCATGATGTACTCTGCATATAAGTTAAATAAGCAGGGTGACAATATACAGCCTTGATGTACTCCGTTCCAAATTTGGAACTAGTCTGTTACTCCATGTCCAGTTCTAACTGTTGCTTCCTGACCTGCATACAGGTTTCTCAGGAGGCAGCTCAGGTGGTCTGGTATTCCCGTCTCTTGAAGAATTTTCTACAGTTTGTTGTGATCCACACAGTCAAAGGCTTTGGTGTAGTCAATAAAGCAGAAGTAGACGTTTTTCTGGAAATCTCTTTCTTTTTTGATGATCCAACAGATATTGGCAACTTGATGTCTGGTTCCTCTGCCTTTTCTAAATCCAGCTAAATCTGTAAGTTCTTGGTTCATGTATTGTTGAAGCCTCGCTTGGCGAATTTTGAGCATTACTTTGCTAGTGTGTGAGATGAGTGTAATTAATTGTGAATTAAATCAACAGGGTATTATTGAATTTTAAGAAACATATGACAGATAATATTAGGGAGGCAGTGGATCGATGAGAAAGAGGAAAATAGAACTGACAAGGCGATTTTTTTTTTCTGATATTACTGACCATGAATGAAGCAGTGCCAGGCATTGCTGTGGGTGCTGGGTATGCAGTGGTGGAAAAGTTGTAGTTTTTAACCTCTGATGTATTTAAAATCTAAATAAACTGTTATTAAATGACAAATTACATTAGTATGTTAGCCTAAATTACAACATTTTCAAAGAGAACTAAATTCTTTGCCTGGTTAGGGTTTGGGCCAGCACAGGGAAGCCTGTCTGGGGAAGCGTTACCTGCAGCATGTCAGTGCCTGGTCAGAGCAGTGCTGGGTGATGGGGGTGGGGGTGGGGGCCCCGGGAGGGAGACTTCTCCCCAGGGGAGGGGGGTCTGCACCAGGGCTCCTGCCCTGACCCTGGTGACTGCTGAGGCCACCAGCTGGAGGGCCAGGGGGGCAAGTCCTCTTGTGGACCTCGTGGCCTGTGTCCACTCTGGTGATCAATCACAAACAGGGCCCATCAAGTTCCCATCCTCCCTGTGGCCCTCAAGTTCCTCCCCCCATCTCCCTCCTCCTTCATTCCCTAGACCCAGTCCTCCCCACTCCCGCCAATCCTTCTAGAAATTCTTCTACCTGCCTTTAGTCCTCCAGAGTTTGGGGGTTGGGAACTGTTTAGAGTTCAAGCACCCCCACACCCTGCTGTCTTCCTCGGTCTTCTCTGCCCCTCAGAGAACTGGCTAGAGAACCTTGTACTGACCCCACGGGGGTGCTGGGAGGGGCTTGCAGCCTGGTTGGGTCCCATCCCCAGGAAACACACAGTGCAAAGAGGACCAGGCTGCCTGCTCTTTAACAGTGTCAGGACCACCCCCTTCACCCCACCAACCACAGGGACACACCCAGCCCCTTCTCCAGCGTATCCATTCAGGTTTCAATAAGCAGCCTCCTCTAGCTGTAGGGCCCCCTGGAGTCCGAGGAAACCCCTTGGCAGGGGTTGAAGGCTGAGGCCCTTTCTCTCCCACTCAGCACCTCAGAATGTGTGGAGCTGGGACACTCCCAGGTGCCCATTTCTGCTCTCATGAGAGGTGAGAAGGAGCACAGTTCCAGAGCACAAAGGGCTGGCCAGAAGCCACTTACAGGTTTGGAGCCCAGGTCAGACCTCTGAGCCCAGGAGCCCTGTTTGCCAGTCCAAGCTCGCTCTGACCCACAGCTCAGAGATGTGGGGGAGCAAGTTTAAACAGATGGAAGTGGAAAAGGAAATCGTAGTTTAATTATGTGGCAACAACAGGAGCCCAATAAGTCAGGCAGACAGCTAATGAGGAGCTGGGAGGTCAGCGTGCCTGAGGAGAGCAGGGCCAGGACAGTCAGAGCGAGAGTGGGCAGAGCGTCCATGCAGGAGCTCGCTCACAGCGGAGGCTCGGTGACATCACCACTGCAGATGTGAAGGCAGAGCTTGGCCTGTCCAGAAGGGAAGGTCTTTATTTACGAAACAAACAATTGTCTGGTGGCACAGTAACCATAATTCCCCACGACAACCTCCCATGAAGTACCAATGTTTCTCTGTCCTGCAAATGTGACCTCAGAGGAAGAGTCCAAACTAGCAAAATTTCACTGCAAGAGAGATGCCCAGGGTGTGGATCCGGGTTCTGACCCCGGGGTCTGGGTTCTCCCTTATCCTCCTCCTCACTTATGAAAGAGCACTCTCACAGTGTGCCTGCAAAGGGAGATGCCATTTAGTTATTAAAGGGTGCTGCCTGAGGATGAATTGCTTTTATCTAGAGCATGCCTCAGCTGCTTCAAGGCACATGCTCAGTGTGGGCGTCATCTGGACCAAGACTTCTAAAACTAAGCATAGAACAAAACTACCTTTCCCATTTGGAGGGGCCACATGGCTATGTGAACTGGGCTTGGAGAATGAAAAAAAACACTGTAGACGATTAAGGAGCTAGGATTGGGTGGGAGAATTAGGGCAAATGAAAATTTTTGCCCATCCTTTCCTGGATATCTTGTTCATCAGAGACTAGAAGCATCTTCAGTGTCTCTATTTCATGGTAGGTCAGTCCCTCCCTCATACCCACTGCTGCCAAGGAACATGTGGGTTTCAATAGCAAAGGGAAATTCTGAAGGACAGAAAAATCAGTCTATGTGTTCCATGCTTATAGACCTTGAGTTCCCAGTGTTTTACTGGACAGCAGATGACCATCACACCCACATGGTGAATCTGTCCTTATGTATATGGTTGTGTCACAAGAAAGAGGTATATTGAAAGATGTATTTTAAATTCCCAAGAGTCACCAGTTAAGACTGATCTTTTTTTTTTCCCATTTATTTTTATTAGTTGGAGGCTAATTACTTTACATCATTGCAGTGGTTTTTGTCATACATTGAAATGAATTAGCCATGGATTTACATGTATTCCCCATCCCGGTCCCCCCTCCCACCTCCTTCTCCACCCCATCCCTCTGGGTCTTCCCAGTGTACCAGGCCCGAGCACTTGTCTCATGCACCCAACCTGGGCTGGTGATCTGTTTCACCCTAGATAATATACATGTTTCGATGCTGTTTTCTTGAAACATCCCACCCTCGCCTTCTCCCAGAGTCCACAAGTCTGTTCTATACATCTGAGTCTCTTTTTCTGTTTTGCATATAGGGTTACCATTACCATCTTTCTAAATTCCATATATATGTGTTAGTATACTGTAATGGTCTTTATCTTTCTGGCTTACTTCGCTCTGTATAATGGGCTCCAGTTTCATCCATCTCATTAGAACTGATTCAAATGAATTCTTTTTAATGGCTGAGTAATATTCCATGGTGTATATGTACCACAGCTTCCTCATCCATTCATCTGCTGATGGGCATCTAGGTTGCTTCCATGTCCTGGCTATTATAAACAGTGCTGCGATGAACATTGGGGTGCACGTGTCTCTTTCAGATCTGGTTTCCTTGGTGTGTATGCCCAGAAGTGGGATTGCTGGGTCATATGGCAGTTCTATTTCCAGCTTTTTAAGAAATCTCCACACTGTTTTCCATAGTGGCTGTACTAATTTGCATTCCTACCAACAGTGTAAGAGGGTTCCCTTTTCTCCACACCCTCTCCAGCATTTATTGCTTGTAGACTTTTGGATAGCAGCCATCCTGACTGGCATGTAATGGTACCTCATTGTGGTTTTGATTTGCATTTCTCTGATAATGAGTGATGTTGAGCATCTTTTCATGTGTTTTTTTAGCCATCTGTATGTCTTCCTTGGAGAAATGTCTGTTTAGTTCTTTGGCCCATTTTTTGATTGGGTCATTTATTTTTCTGGAGTTGAGCTGGAGGAGTTGCTTGTATATTTTTGAGATTAATCCTTTGTCTGTTGCTTCGTTTGCTATTATTTTCTCCCAATCTGAGGGCTGTCTTTTCACCTTGCTTATAGTTTCCTTTGTTGTGCAAAAGCTTTTAAGTTTCACTAGGTCCCATTTGTTTATTTTTGCTTTTGTTTCTAAAATTCTGGGATGTGGGTCATAGAGAATCCTTCTGTGATTTATGTCGGAGAGTGTTTTGCCTATGTTCTCCTCTAGGAGTTTTATAGTTTCTGGTCTTACATTTAGATCTTTAATCCATTTTGAGTTTATTTTTGTGTATGGTGTTAGAAAGTGTTCTAGTTTCATTCTTTTACAGGTGGTTGACCAGTTTTCCCAGCACCACTTGTTAAAGAGGTTGTCTTTTTTCCATTGTATATCCTTGCCTCCTTTGTCGAAGATAAGGTGACCATAGGTTTGTGGATTTATCTCTGGGCTTTCTATTCTGTTCCATTGATCTATATTTCTGTCTTTGTGCCAATACCATACTGTCTTGATGACTGTGGCTTTGTAGTATAGTCTGAAGTCAGGCAGGTTGATTCCTCCAGTTCCATTCTTCTTTCTCAAGATTACTTTGGCTATTCGAGGTTTTTTGTATTTCCATACAAATTGTGAAATTATTTGTTCTAGTTCTGTGAAAAATACCGTTGGTAGTTTGATAGGGATTGCATTGAATCTATAGATTACTTTGGGTAGTATAGCCATTTTGACAATATTGATTCTTCCAATCCATGAACACAGTATATTTCTCCATCTGTTTGTGTCCTCTTTGATTTCTTTCATCAGTGTTTTATAGTTTTCTATGTATAGGTCTTTTGTTTCTTTAGGTAGATATACTCCTAAGTATTTTATTCTTTTTGTTGCAATGGTGAATGGTATCGTTTCCTTAATTTCTCTTTCTGTTTTCTCATTGTTAGTGTATAGGAATGCAAGAGATTTCTGTGTGTTAATTTTATATCCTGCAACTTTACTGTATTCGTTGATTAGCTCTAGTAATTTTCTGGTAGAGTCTTTAGGGTTTTCTATGTAGAGGATCATGTCATCTGCAAACAGAGAGAGTTTCACTTCTTCTTTTCCTATCTGGATTCCTTTTACTTCTTTTTCTGCCCTGATTGCTGTGGCCAACACTTCCAAAACTATGTTGAATAGTAGTGGTGAGAGTGGGCACCCTTGTCTTGTTCCTGATTTCAGGGGAAATGCTTTCAATTTTTCACCATTGAGGGTGATGCTTGCTGTGGGTTTGTCATATATAGCTTTTATTATGTTGAGGTATGTTCCTCAACATAAGAGTTTTAATCATAAATGGATGTTGAATTTTGTCAAAGGCTTTTTCTGCATCTATTGAGATAACCATATGGTTTTTATCTTTCAATTTGTTAATGTGATGTATTACATTGATTGATTTGTGGATATTAAAGAATCCTTGCATTCCTTGGATAAAGCCCACTTGGTCATGGTGTATGATTTTTTTAATATGTTGTTGGATTCTGTTTGCTAGAATTTTGTTAAGGATTTTTGCATCTATGTTCATCAGTGATATTGGCCTGTAGTTTTCTTTTTTTGTGGCATCTTTGTCTGGTCTTGGAATTAGGGTGATGGTGGCCTCATAGAATGAGTTTGGAAGTTTACCTTCTTCTGCAATTTTCTGGAAGAGTTTGAGTAAGATAGGTGTTAGCTCTTCTCTAAATTTTTGGTAGAATTCAGCTGTGAAGCCATCTGGTCCTGGGCTTTTGTTTGCTGGAAGATTTCTGATTACAGTTTCGATTTCCTTGCTTGTGATGGGTCTGTTAAGATCTTCTATTTCTTCCTGGTTCAGTTTTGGAAAGTTATACTTCTCTAAGAACTTGTCCGTTTCTTCCAAGTTGTCCATTTTATTGGCATAGAGCTGCTGGTAGTAGTCTCTTATGATCCTTTGTATTTCATTGTTGTCTGTTGTGATCTCTCCATTTTCGTTTCTAATTTTGTTAATTTGGTTCTTCTCCCTTTGTTTCTTAATGAGTCTTGCTAATGGTTTGTCAATTTTGTTTATTTTTTTTTTAAAAACCAGCTTTTAGCTTTGTTGATTTTTGCTATGGTCTCTTTAGTTTCTTTTGCATTTATTTCTGCCCTAATTTTTAAGATTTCTTTCCTTCTACTAACCCTGGGGTTCTTCATTTCTTCCTTCTCTAGTTGCTTTAGGTATAGAGTTAGGTTATTTATTTGACTTTTTTCTTGTTTCTTGAGGTAGGCCTGTAATGCTATGAATCCTCCCCTTAGCACTGCTTTTACAGTGTCCCATAGATTTTGTGTTGTAGTGTTTTCATTTTCATTCATTTCTATGCATATTTTGATTTCTTTTTTGATTTCTTCTATGATTTGTTGGTTATTCAGAAGCGTGTTGTTTAGCCTCCATATGTTTGAATTTTTAATAATTTTTTTCCTGTCATTGAGATCTAATCTTATTGCACTGTGGTCAGAAAAGATGACTGGAATGATTTCAGTTTTTTTGAATTTACCAAGACTAGATTTATGGCCCAGGATGTGATCTATTCTGGAGAAGGTTCCGTGTGCACTTGAGAAAAAGGTGAAGTTGATTGTTTTGGGGTGAAACGTCCTATAGATGTCAATTAGGTCTAGCTGGTCCATTGTGTCCTTTAAAGTTTGTGTTTCCTTGTTCATTTTCTGTTTAGTTGATCTATCCATAGTTGTGAGTCCTACTATTATTGTGTTACTATTAATTTCCTCTTTCATACTCGTTAGCGTTTGCCTTACATATTGCAGTGCTCCTGTGTTGGGTGCATATATATTTATAATTGTTATATCTTCTTCTTGGATTGATCCTTTGATCATTATGTAGTGTCCATCTTTGTCTCTTTTCACAGCCTTTATTTGAAAGTCTATTTTATCTGATATGAGTATTGCAACTCCTGCTTTCTTTTGGTCTCCGTTTGCGTGGAATTTTTCCAGCCCTTCACTTTTGGTCTGTATGTGTCCCTTGTTTTGAGGTGGTCTCTTGTAGACAGCATATATAGGGGTCTTGCTTTTGTATCCATTCAGCCAGCCTTTGTCTTTTGGTTGGGGCATTCAACCCATTTACATTTAAGGTAATTATTGATAGGTGTGGTCCCGTTGCCATTTATTTTGTTGTTTGGGGTTCACATTTATACCACCTTTCTGTGTTTCCTGTCTAGAGAAGATCCTTTAGTATTTGTTGAAGAGCTGGTTTGGTGGTGCTGAATTCTCTCAGCTTTTGCTTGTCTGTAAAGCTTTTGAGTTCTCCTTCATATCTGAATGAGATCCTTGCTGGGTAGAGTAGTCTAGGTTGTAGGTTATTCTCTTTCATTGCTTTAAGTATGTCCTGCCATTCCCTTCTCGCCTGAAGGGTTTCTATTGATAGATCAGCTGTTATCCTTATGGGAATCCCTTTGTGTGTTATTTGTTGTTTCTCCCTTGCTGTTTTTAATATTTGTTCTTTGTGTTTGATCTTTGTTAATTTGATTAATATGTGTCTTTAGGTGTTTCGCCTTGGGTTTATCCTGTTTGGAACTCTCTGGGTTTCTTGGACTTGGGTGGCTATTTCCTTCCCCATTTTAGGGAAGTTTTCAGCTATTATCTCCTCGAGTAACTTCTCATGACCTTTCTTTTTGTCTTCTTCTTCTGGGACTCCTATGATTCGAATATTGGGGCGTTTCACATTGTCCCAGAGGTCCCTGAGGTTGTCCTCATTTCTTTTGATTCTTTTTTTCTTTTTTCCTCTCTGCTTCATTTATTTCCACCATTTTGTCTTCTAACTCACTTATCCTATCTTCTGTCTCTGTTATTCTACTCATGGTTCCCTCCAGAGTGTTTTTTATCTCATTTATTTCATTATTAATTTTTAATTGACTTTTTAAAATTTCTTCTAGGTCCTTGTTAAACATTTCTTGCATTTTCTCAATCTTTGTCTCCAGGCTATTTATTTGTAACTCCATTTTGTTTTCAAGATTTTGGATCATTTTTATTATCATTATTCTAAATTCTTTTTCAGGTAGATTCCCTATTTCCTCCTCTTTTGTTTGACTTGGTGGGCTTTTTGCATGTTCCTTTACCTGTTGGGTATTTCTCTGCCTTTTCATCTTGTTTAGATTGCTGTGTCTGGAGTGGGCTTTCTGTATTCTTGTGGTCTGTGGTTCCTTTTTATTGTGGAGGTTTCACCCAGTGGGTGGGGTTGAACGATTGGTTTGTCAAGGTTTCCTGGTTAGGGAAGCTTGTGTCAGCGTTCTGGTGCCTGGAATTGGATTTCTTCTCTCCGGAGTGCAATGGAATGTCCAGTAATGAGTTTTGCGATGGGTCTATGTGTTAGGTGTGACTTTGGAGAGCCTGTATGTTGACACTCAGGTCTATGTTCCTGCATTGCTAAAGAATTTGCGTGGTATGTCTTGTACTGGAGCTTATTGGCTCTTGGGTGGTGGTTGGTTTTGGTGTAGGTATGGAGGCTTTTGTATGGTCTCTTATTCCTTAATGTTCCGTGTAGTCAGGAGTTTTCTGGTTTTCTCAGGTTTTGGGCTTAAGTCTCCAGCCTCTGGATTTCAGTTTTATTCTTCCAATAGTCTCAAGACTTCTCCAACTATACAGCACTGATAATAAAACTTCTAGGTTAATGGTGAAAAGATTCTCCACCGTGAGAGACAACCAGAGAGGTTCTCAGAGTTACATGAAGAATAGGAGAGGGAGGAGGGAGATAGAGGTGAGCAGGAGGAGAAAAAGGGGACTCAAGAGGAGAGAGACAGATCTACACAGTTATCTGTTCCCAAAGTGTTCTCTGTAGCCCAGACACCCACAAAGATTCACAGAGTTGGATTGGAAAGAGAAGGGGAAAGGAGGAAATAGAGGTGTTCTGAGGTAGAAAACGGAGAGTCGAAAGTGGGAGAGTAATCACCACACTCCTGAATAGGAATGGGCACTGAATATTGGATTTTTAAATGTCCAACATTTATATCACATACTGAAAAACAAAGATTAAAAACCTAGTGTAGAGGTTACACTCTTTGAAATACAATATTTAAAAACAAAAACACACAAAAAAATTTAGAAATGGATATGAAGTTTGGTTTAAAAATAGGGTTTCTCTCTTTTTTTTTTGGCAAGGTTATAGTGAAATGAAAATGAAAATTAAGGAATAATAGAGGAGTATTAGAGGACTTTAAAAGGAAATAGGAGAGAAAAACAAGAAAAAAAAAAGAAAAAAAATTTTTTTTTCCCTAATTAAAAAAATCGTAAAATATATGAAAATGAAAGTTGAGGAGTAATGGGGGAGTAATAGGGAATTTTAAAAGAAAATAAAAGAGAAAAAATAAAAAAGAAAAAAAAGGAAAGAGAAATTTTTTTTTAATTAAAAAAAAATATATACATATATATCTAGGAATTTCTCTGGAGTTGTTGCGGTCAGTGTAGGTTCAGTTCAATTTCAGATAGCTCCTCTTTCCAGCTTACACTTCTCGATATCTATAGGCCCCTTCCGGTGTAGTCGGCTGTTACCTTCAGGGATTTTAATCTGTTGCACCGGTCCTTTCTTGTTTATTTGGCTTCTGTTTGCTGTCTCTTCGGAGTCTAATTCTTCGGTGTCTAATTTCCGCCCTGACACAGGCGGGCGGAGGTGATCTCTTATTTAGGTTCTCTAGTTCAGTTCAGTCCTGTACGGGGAGGGCGGGCGCTGCAGACAGATACCGCTCTGTGTGGATAGCGCTCACCGTGTTCCGGCCACACTGGGTTTGCCCCGGCCACACTGGGTTTGCCCCGCTCACGGGTGTCTGTGCTTTCGCCGTCTACACTGCTCAGGCTCCCGGCTGCTCTATATGGAGCGGGCCCTGCGTTGAGTGTGGTTCCAGTTTTCGGGTGCTCCACAAAAGCGCAGATTCGGTTACGCCTGTGTTTTGTGCCCTTCCCGGCCTGAGCGGTTCAGGCAGCCAGAGGCTTGGGTGCAATCTCCCCGGTACGGCGCGCCTTTTCCCTCCGCGGCGAGCAGCCCAGGCAGCCAGAGGCTTGGGCGTACTCTCCCGGGTGCAGCACGCCTTTTCCCTCCGCGGTGAGCGGCCCAGGCAGCCAGAGGCTTGGGCGTACTCTCCCGGGTGCAGCACGCCTTTTCCCTCCGCGGCGAGCGGCCCAGGCAGCCAGAGGCTTGGGCGCAATCTCCCCGGTACGGTGCGCTTCTTCCCTCCGTGGCCCCAGCACGCGCCGCCAGTCGGGTCTCAGGAAGTCTTTAGATAGGAACCGGGGGCCTGTTTGCAGTGTGGGAGGGGGTGGCTTCTCAGGGGCTGAGTTTGCCCTTTTCCCCACCCCCCTGCCTCCTACCTCCAGCAGGGATGGGCCAGCTCTTCTCTGGTTTCTCAGTCCCTTTGTTTTGCGAACCGCCAGCAGTGTGTTCAGGCTGGTTAATTTTGACCCTTGCAATCCCACAGTTTAAAAAAGCTCCCTCTGATTGCTCTCAGGGTCTTCGGGCCGGTCCTTACCCTAAGCAATGCCGTCCGCTCCTCTCCGTTCCGCCCCGCTTGTTGCTGGCGAGTACGGGCGTCTGGGGTACTTTTCTGCTGGGAGTTGCTTTTAGGCACGTAATCTGTGGGCCTTGTTTAATTTTCCCTCCCAGTTAGATTGCCAAAAACTTCCCCCAATCCCGCCAGTGCGAGGGTTTCCTGGTGATTGGAAACTTCCTCTGTTAAGACTCCCTTCCCGGGACGGGTCTCCGTCCGTAGCCCTTTTGACTCCCTTTTTATCTTTTATATTTTGTCTTACCTCCCTTCAAAGACAATGGGCTGCTTTTCTGGGCGCCTGATGTCCTCTGCTAGCGATCAGAAGTTGTTTTGTGAAATTTGCTCAGCGTTCAAACGTTCTTTCGATGAATTTGTAGGGGAGAGTGGTCTCCCTGCTCTCTGTTGGTTGGTGTGTTCTCTCCCTAGGTGTGTTCTCTCCCTAGTGTCCTTCTTCCCCAGGGCCTGCTAATCTCTCTCCTGTATCTTGCCTAACACACCTGCTCAGTCACTCATGGCCTTCCCTGAGCCCTCTTCCATCTCAAGATACACTCTATCTTTCTGTGACTTGTGAACTGGCTCCACATAGGGGGTAAATCTGGGCAGGACTTGCGATTCAGACACAAACAGGTTTAGGGGAACATGCATTGTAGTTTTAATGAGACAGCACAGCAGGGTCTCATATGCTGTGCCATCAATTCTTTATGGATAACATATTAAAGAAACTGCACAGATAACCTGCTTGTTATTAAGTGCAGGATTCAGAAACCGGTAACAGTGAAAATTGACTGCATTTTATACACATGATGGGGTGGGTTTCATTTCCTAATTGCTTTTTAAAAAGTCAATCAATCTCAGTGTCTTAAATTGTTCACACTACATCCATCCAAAGGAGGCCTTGATGTTCCTGGATTCATAAGGAATTCTTAGTGGCCATTTCCAAGCAGTATGATTTATCTGCAGATGTCCAAGTTTTCCTCTGCTTTGGGCAAGTTGGAGTTCGTTTGCTGATTCAAATTAGGGTGTATTCATATTTTGATAGTTTGGCAAGCTTTGTTGTTAGTTGCCAAGTTGTGTCAAAACTCTTTGGGACCCCAAGGACTGCAGCTTGCCAGGTTTCTGTCCCTTCACCATCTCCTGGAGTTGGCCCAAGTTCATGCCCATGGAATCGGTAAGCTACCCCCTGCCTAAAGCTATTCTCACCCACAACCAGGAGGTGGGGTTTTCACTCAGCTTTAAACAGGACTTTACACTACATTACTTTTTATGCATGTGAAAAGATGAATATGGTTTTCTTCTCTCCATGTCACTGAGGACTGAATAAAATTAATGCATTTTATTTGACATGTACATGTAAAATACAATTGACCAATTTTTCATGTAACTTCACATACTGTTTTATATTCTGTAGTTTTATTGTGCACACACACATATAGACATACATGAACACGTGCACTCTGATTCATTTCTTATATTTTTTATACAATAAAATAAAATAGAAATCTTTCATCTTATCTCCCTTTATTTTGGAATGCTTCCTCTATTTGATCACCATAAGGTATTTTCTGCACTTTAGTCTGGGTGTTATATTGTATGACATATTTACAAATGTTACATATCCTGATGAACTCAGTTTTGAATTAGTCCCTGTCTGATGTAAACATGGCTACCTCTGCTCTCATTACTTCCATTTATGTGGAGTATGTTTTCCATCCCTTTGAGTCCATATGTATATCCCAGAAAAACATGGGATAAATTAACTACAAACATCTGTGTTCTCCATTTTGCCACCTGTGAAACATGGTTACTAGTCATGTTCAAATGGGCACCAAGGCCCAGGCCTTCTTGTTACCCTGGTGGAAGGAAGCTCCACCTTCCCCTCTCTCAGCCTCCTGTGTTCACGTATGGTAGGGGCTGGGACTCCTGGGTCTCACTCCCAGTTGGGGATTTGTGGATTCACGGGTGCTGACAGGGCAATATGGGCAAGGTCAGGAGACCATGGCTGCTTCTGCTCCCCCTGCTTTCTGGGTGTTTCATGCACCACTATGAGGGGCAGCACTTTTGTCATCACATGAATTAGTGTATGTATGTCAGGCATTCTAGAAGGGGATACTCCAAATGCCTTCCATCTTCTTCATGTTCTAGTTTGTTTCCACTAGCAGTTACCTGACACTGAATCTTCAGATGCGTGCCAAGAGTGGTGCTAAGTTAGACACGTGCACAGCGATTACAGGTCTAGAGTTTCTCTCCTCTGTGGTTTACTTATTTAAAGGATAACTTATAACTGAAGGTATTTCTACACTAATTACAGATATATATTGGAATTCCTCTGACATGTGATTTATCTGCTTAACAGTTACAGCTGAGGATTAAGATTCCTCCACATTCATTGCATTTAGTTTGTTCTCCCATGAGTCCACTGCTAAAGGTTTTGCTACACGGGTGACATATATATGGATTCCATCTACTGTGAATTAACGTTAGTTAATTAATAAGGATGAATAAAGGCTCTTATACATTGAAAATAAACACAGTATTTCTTCACTGTGAGTCCTCAAGAGTGTTTATACTTTGAAGGTATGGGTGGTGAATCTTCATTTATTAACTTTACAGCATGAGTTCTCTCATGTTGTCTGAGGTTAAAATATTTACTGAAGGCTTTTCCACATAGGTAACATTTATATGGTTTCTCTCCAGTGTGAATTCTCTTATGCAATCTAAAGTTATAACTTCTATTGAAGGCTTTACCACATATATTGCATTCATATGGTTTCTCACCCGTGTGAGTTCTTTCATGTCGTCTAAGGACAGAAGAGTGATTGAAGGCTTTCCCACATAGGTGACATTCATATGGTTTCTCTCCAGTGTGAGTTCTTTCATGTCGCTTAAGGACAGAAGAATCGGTGAAGGCTTTCCAACACAGGTGACATTCATATGGCTTCTCTCCAGTGTGAGTTCTCTCATGTCGTCTAAGGACAGAAGACTCAGTGAAGGCTTTTCCACATAGATGGCATTCATACGGCTTCTCTCCAGTGTGAGTTCTCTCATGTTTTCTAAGGTGAGAACAATGAGTGAAGGCCTTCCCACATAGATGACATCCATATGGTTTCTCTCCGTTGTGAGTTCTCTCATGTTGTCTAAGGTAAGAAGTTTTACTGAAAGTCTTCCCACAGAGGTGGCATCCATATGGTTTCTCCCCAAAGTGAGTTCTCTCATGTTTTCTAAGGTCAGAACAATGAGCAAATGCCTTCCCACACAGATAACATTCATTTGGTTTCTCTCTGGTGTGAATCACCTCATGTCGCCTAAGATTATAACTTTTACTGAAGGCTTTGCCACACAGATGACATCCATATAATTTCTCTCCAGTGTGAACTCTTTCATGTTTTCTAAGGTCAGAACAATGAGTGAAGGATTTTCCACAAAGATGACATCCATGTGGTTTCACTCCAGTGTGAATCATCTCATGTCGTCTAAGGTTAGAACTTTTACAGAAGGCTTTCCTACATACATGACATTCAAATGTTTTCTCTCCAGTCTGAGTATTACTGTGTTGTCTATGGGCAGGACTTTGAATAAAGGCATTCCTTCGTTGATGACATTCATATGATTTACTTCTGGAACGAATCTGTTTCTGTATATTAAAGGATGGCAAGTAACTGATGGCTTTTCCAACATCTTGGCTAATAATGGGTTTCTTTCCCACTTGAGGTATTACATACTGAGTCAATGGTAAGATTTCAGCAAATTTTTCTCTGAAACTGTTGCATTCCAAAGGATCGTCTTGACTGTGAGAACTCTGCTTTTTGAAATGAAATGAGAGATTGTTACAAGTTTGCCCAATTTATTCATTCCTTCTGTTCTCTACATATAAATTCTAGGGTAATCATTCAGTGACAGACTCCAGTTAAAACTGCTTCTATATTTTTAATATTTACATAAACATGAGGTATTACTCTCTTGCAAGCCTAGATTTACCTTTTGTAATATCCCAACTGCAGAGATACCTATTTAATTTTAAAGATGTTATGATGTTTAAGTGTTTAGGAATATAATCTACAATTACATAACTGTCTATTTATAAGACTATAAACTGTCTATAGTTCTGACTATGGGTTAATCTTTTCTTCCTTAAAACCATACTAACTAAAATTTTCTCCTGTGGAATTCCATGATCTCAACTTTAATTAAATCAGGTATATATGCCAAATTCCCAACTTATTCAAGTCCCAGGTCTTCATCTGGAGGAACATGTTTATACTTGTGAAGCTTACCATTGCACTAATTAGAGGTGTGTTCTTCTTGCAGATATGCTGCATAGGTAACATTTCTTGTTTTTTCAGATCATCTTCTCTATCTGAAATGACTAGAAAAAAATAAATTACTATAGTGGTATCAGTGGAAGTAAAATGTTGAAGTGACTCAATGCTCATTTGTGTCTGTCTCAAGTACTGACACACAGATGGGAAAGAATGTCAAATTAGGGAATACTCTAAAGAGAGAAGAAACACATATAACAACTGTCATTCTCAGGACTGAATTATGAGGAAGATAAAATGAATACAGCATGTTGGGGAAGAAAAGAGAATATCGTATTCATAGCACAGGACCATGAAAAGGGACGTTTTGTGAATGTTTATTAATTCCAGTGGGTACACAAATTTCACTTTGTGTAAAGCCAAGGACAATGGCAGAAAGCCTTGTGAATAGAAAATTGATAGCTTCAAGGTATGACAACATCTGAAAAGTGTTTCCCCATGACACTGTCTAAATTTTAAAAACAGCCTACAACGCAGGAGACCCCAGCTGATCCCTGGGTCAGAAAGATTCCTGGAGAAGGAACAGGCTAACCAGTAGTTTTCTTGGGCTTCCCTGGTGGCCCAGACAGTAAAGAATCCACCTGCAATGTGGGAGACCTGGGTTCCTTCCCTGGGTTGGGAAGATTCCCTGGAGAAGGGATCGGCTACCCACTCCAGTATTCTTGCCTGGAGAATTCCATGAACAGAGGAGCTTGGCAGGCTACAGTCCATGGGGCCACAAAGAGTCAGACACGACTGAGCAACTTTCACTTGATTTCTTAGGGCCTATTCACTCACTGACCAGGCTCCTCCTCCTACTGAAGTACAGGTTCTCGGAGCTCACCTGGACTCTGACCTTGCAGGAAGCCTAACTCTTCTCTTGAAAGTTGCTCTCCTTGCTCCAAATGGGAAATCACATCTGATTTGTAAAGCTGATTACCTGTTTGTAGGAGAAAGATATGTGGATTTTGAGTTCTATGCTCATAACAGTGCATGATCATCAGTACAGAGCAGACTAATGAGGAAGAATACAATAACTGCTAAAGGTCAGCACAGAGAAGAGTATGTTGAAAACAACACATATAGCCTTTGTCTAGCAAAATGATAACTCTTCAACTTGTTTCCAAAGACATTAAGGACCTATCACTGCTAATGCCCATGCCCAAGCTCAAAGACAGACTATGGAATCTGCAATATTTTCATTTCATAGTGCTTTAATACTATATTCCAAAAAGAATCCAATACATACAACTTCCACCAGAAAAATCTAAGTTCTATGTGGAAAACAATATATGTTATTTTTAACACGGTGATCTGATCAAACCACAGTCCTTGCTGTAAAATAATTTTAAGAAATCAATACATTTATTTATCCATACAAAAATAGTGAGTTCCCACCACTGCTTGAGCATCAGAGACTGAGTAGCAACAAAGACTCAAAGTTGTGTAAGCAAGATTACATTGCAGTGGGATTGACAAACTAAATATAAGTAGTGAAATGAGTGAAAGTCACTCAGTCATATATGACTCTTTGTGACCCCATGGACTATACAGTCCATGGAATTCTCCAGGCCAGAATACTGGAGTGGGTAGCCTTTCCCTTCTCCAGGGGATCTTCTGAACTCAGGGATCAACCCAGGTCTCCTGCATTGCAGGCGGATTCTTTACTAGGGGAGCCACCAGGGAAGCCCCCAAAAATATAAGATCTAAAGAAAGTTTTGATAAGGTAGTTGCAAGAGTTATAATAAAGAGTCAAAACAGAATCTGGAGTGAGAAATGTGAAAGTTTTCCTCCATCTTTGTTGAATGAATACATACACACATCATTAAAGAGTAACAGACTAACCAACTGAGACCAGATGACTGATGTTCTCCAGCATCACATCTCTGAACAGCTTTCTCTGGGAGGTGTCCAGGAGGGCCCACTCTTCCTGGGTGAAGTCCACAGCTATATCCTCGAAGGTCACTGATTCCTAAAACATCACAGACATTGTTTTAGACACGGCCATCGCTGCCAGGGGAGGACAGTTACAGGTATAAGGCACTAAGGAAGTAGCAACTGAGTGTACAGAATCTCAAACAGTATTTTGGGTCCAATCATATCATTCTCATTGTTGACATGAGCCTCTGACTTTCAGATAAACCTACGAAGACACACACACTCTAAATACAGAAAACTTCATTATAAAAAGACAATACAAGGCGTGATTTAACAAACTGTGGAGATTTCCCAATAGATTTGTAATTACAACTTCCAAATCATGATTATAAAATTTCCACTTGAAAAACTGAACAGTCTTCAATTCAATTTCAAGTAAATCTAAGACTCATCACAAGGGATGACGTATCCATGATATGCCCCTTTTAAAACAAGACTGTGGTTAGATTATTCCTCTATATGGCCTCAGTTTCTTCATCAGTGAAATGGTTTTTTAACAATCTGTCATGAGTTCTGAAAGATCTAATGACTTAATATGTGAAGCGCTAACTATCTAGCAGCCATTTCTTAAATATAACTTTTAGGTTTAATATTCAGGAAACGGTAGAGAATATTGAAGGAACATCCAGAATTCTGCCTAACTGACTAACATTCATACAGGTCTTGGGATCAGCAGGCACAAGCTTTCATCTTACAAAGCTGAGGTGTTTGCTATAAAGGGTAAGTGAGTCAGCAGCTCACACCACAGGTCTGAGACTTCTGCACAGAAGGACAGTCTTATCCTGACCCTTCCTATGTCTGAAGCCTCCCTTTCTCAATTATCCTGGGACCTCCAAGTATCAGTTATTATTGTCCCTTTTGTTTCTTTGTCTTGTCTCTGTATTCAAGCACATCTGAAGCTATCTGATTGCTCTGGCCTCTTTCGTTCATGGAAAACTTCCTCAGGGCTTAAAGTAGTACTCTACCTCCTATATTCTTTCTTCTGAATCACAGCTCAAAATAAGAAAACACTACTCTCTACACACTGTTTCCAGTTATGAAATGTTAAAAAGCAGAAATTACAAAGAGGGAAAAATTTATGACTTGGGACATTGGTAATAATGAAAATTTAGTTTTCTTTTTTAGAAGATTTTGAAAAGCACAAATATATTTTATCAAAATTTAAGAAGTTTAAATTTGAAAAAATGTAAGTGAATGACTCCTCATTGCCTTCTCCTGCATAATCATTTGTTTTCTCTCAGCACTAGTCAGCACTCTCTCAGCACCTGTAACACTGGACTCATCAATGTCATCTGTGGAAACATCTGCCTCTCCAGTGGGTGGGTTGCAATGTTTTCCTCCTTACTCATCTCCATCATCTGTATTCACCTCAATCCTAAGCCCATCACAGTTAATAAAATGGTTAATGACTATCTTTTTTTTTTTTTTGCCAAGTGGGCCATGGGCTGCATGAAGAAAAGAAAACCTCTCTTATCTCTTCTTGCATACATGGCATTAATAAAGACTGGAACATCTTATTATAATGTTGGGTAGGAATGACCATTTGATGAGTCCTTGACCCAACATGACCATTCCAGAATTCTGGGGAACTTAACTGAAGCTCAGATCCTTGAACAACCTCTCAAGTGCACTTAGAACATGTGTGCCTGTAGGAGAATTACATCCATACACTGGCAATAGGGCTTCCCAGAAGGCTCAGTGGTGAAGAATCCGTTTGCTAACACAGGAAACTCGGGTTGGACCCCTGGGTCAGGAGGATCCCCTGGAGAAGGAAATGGCAACCCACTCCAGAATTTTTGCCTGGGAAATCCCACGGACAGAGGAGCCTGGCGGGCTACAGCCCATGGGGTTCCAAAGAGCAGGACAAAACTGAGCATATACCCCACCACCAGCACTGGCAATAGAGATTAGAAAACAATTTCTACTGCCAATTTCAGTAGAAAGAGTAATTTCCTACCCACCCGAGATTCCATTGTAATTAGTTCAGCTGCCAACTGTAGTCTGGGTTTTCACTTATACACAGTCCAAGCAACAGGAAGCAGAGCTGAGGAAGAAGAAAAAAGTCATGAGACTCTTAGCTGTCCGCAATCTCCATATTCACTTGTCATGAAGCCCCAACCCTTCACCTGGAGGTAGCTCCCAGGACAACCAAAAGAAACATGCAGTGTGCTCCATGAGAAGTACAAGTAGAGCTCTTCTCTACCAGGATCAAAAGTAAGAAGGCATGGCTATTGTTCTTAGTAAAGAAGGCATAGAAGTGAAAGTCGCTCAGTCGTGTCCGACTCTTTGTGACTCCATGGACTATACAGTCCATGGAATTCTCCAGGCCAGAATACTGGAGTGGGTAGCCTAGCCCTTCTCCAGCAGACCTCCCTGACCTAGGAATCAAACCGGAGTCTTCTGCATTACAGGCGCACTCTTTAACAACTGAGCTATCAGGGAAGCCCAAAGAAGGTATAAACATCTTCAGTTTACAGCAGAATGTGGACAACCACTGAGTTTGGTATGCTAATTCACTCAGGATATTCAGAAATGTCCAGTTACCTCCTAATTCCAAATCACAGGGATCAGTGACTCATGCTACGTGTGTCTCCATCTTGAGTAACCACCATGAACTTCTCAGGTTTAATTACTCTTACTTTGTGCATTAGCAGTTTCTCCAGCTATATTCCAGCCCTCTAGTACCTTGAAACATCCTTACTTTTTTCAGCCCCTCATACACTCATCCTGAATCACTCTGTCTCTTCCAAGAATTTCCAGCAATGTCACCACTGTAACACTCACTTTTAGATTTCTTCTGCACTTAGTTGTGAACTAAGAGAATTAAAAATATATTTTATGACAGGGTTAATTATTTTAGATACTTATTTCATTTGGAGGAAACAATGGTACCTACTTGCAATGTGTGTGTGCACTCAGTCATGTCCAACTCTTTGTGACTCCATGGACTGAAGTCTGCCAGGCTCCTCTGTCCATGGGATTCTCCAGGCAAGAATATTGGAGTGGGTTACCACTTCCTTCTCCACGGGACCTTCCTGACCCAGGGATTGAACCTGAATCTGTTGTGTCTTCTGCCTTGGCAGGTGGGTTCTTTACCACTGTGCCACATGGGAAGCCAAGCTCTTTTGGGGAACATACTTTCCCTAACTTTCTCTAACAGCTTAGTCTACAGTCTTCAAAGTAATCTTGTCACTCTAACTCCGTATCACTTACCAAGGACTTCTCAAATGATACTGTTGGAAGATCTCAAGACTCCATCCTATCTCCTTCATCTTTCTCTGTTTATGTGCATTGCCCACGTATGCCCACTTATTTACACAGTTGCTTCGATTTCTTCCATTACTTTTTCTAAATTGAAAGTGACAAAACTCATGTTTGAATTCCATTTCTGAGCTTCCCCCCTCCCCCCCCCCCCAAACTAACATACACTAGAAATGAAATATATCTCAGGACATCATCTCCCACTCTTCCCAAATATTACTCTTTACCTAGTCTCTAATCTTTTCAATGTCTCCACCAGAGATCCAAGGGTTGACATTTTAGATGCTCTCTCAAAACATCACAAATACAGTTTAGCATTGCTATTACTTCCACACTGGTCACTAGCATCCTTCATTTCTACTCAAATCCATAAACACAACTTGCTACCCCCATACTTATTTCCTTCAATCTGTTTGAGTGTCAGTTTCTCAGAGATTCCTTCACTGAATTCCTACGAAAATGAATACTTCACTCATGGTGAACATGGTCTCCAATACTCACCAGAACCAAATAGATGGAAAACCCAGTGAAGCCAAATATTCACTGAGGACACTGCCACAACACTCCAGAGTTCAGAGCATCTTTCTCTTTCCAGAAAATGCATCATTTTGATGAATTCTCTTTTAATGCTGTTGACAATCTCATCAGCGTTTTAATCCAAAGGACAGTATCTAACATGGGTCCCAATCAAGATAAAATCAGAAAATTAGGCAGACCGTGTAGATGAAATTAAGGACAACAAATTGTATTCTTTAGTTCTTGCTTCCTCCTCAAAAGCAAACTTCATGCCTTTTCTCAGACTTCAGTGTTTTATGATTTTGGTTGTTCTGGACAGCACTGAGAATCTGCAGCAAATGAATCCTTCCTCCTCTTTAGTTTTATTTGTAAGAGGATCTGTAATCTAACAACAATATTCACAGACTGTGGACAGAAGAGTGGTGACTCTACATTAGTGTAAATATTTATGCTGAGTAAACATCTATCCAAAGAAAATATCTTTCATTTTCACTACCAATTAAGAAAAAGCTCATCCTGTGTACGTCTCTTCAAGTCAGATCTAGTTATTATCCTAATAACTGAAAAACTCTGCAATCCACAAAATTTAAGGATTTCCAGAATAAATGATTAGTTTCAGGACTGATTTTTATTGTACACAGAATTTGTTTAAATTTTTTAATTGTAAAATAAAACATACACATAATATTTATCATCTTAAGCCATTTTTACATGTATAGTTCAGTGGTGTCAAATACATTCATAGTGTTGTGCAACCATCTTCAATGCTGTTCATCTTGTAAAACTGAAACTCTGCACCCACTAAACAACCACTCCCCATTCCCCTCTCCTCCCAATGCCTGGAAACCACCATTCTACTTTCTGTCTCTAAGTAGGACTTTTGTTTTTTTTAGGCTGTGCCAGAATAGAAGTAGGAAGTATCCTAGAAATCAGTGCAGGTGTTTGAGTCAGAACCCAGCAAAGAGAGGAAAAAAGATGAAATTCAAAAATGGTATCAAAGAGCTGAAATTGTAATGATTTTTGGAAGATATGATTTCAAACTCAAAAAAAAAAAAGCCATATAAGAATCCATTTTAACTATCACACCTAATAATACTTTTTAAAGTAGACAAATCCAACCTTAATGTACTGAAATCAATGTTTCCTATTTAGTAACAATAGTTTAAAAACTAAGTAAACATATGAAAGCCAGTCTCTATGTATTACAGCAAAATATTATGACTCTAACTTCAAATAAATTTGCAAACCCATGCAAAGAAATTTTAACACTTTTTGAGGACATAAATGTAACATGAACAAAGTCTGCCAAACCAAATTCTTAGACTAGAGTACATGGTGATAAAAAAATCTGTGACTGCCGAGATTTGATGCAACTCAAATTTAAAAGTCATATGCAGAATCTGAAAAAGAACGTATATACATATATGTATGTATAACTGAACCAATTTGCTGTACATCTAAAACAACATTGTAAATCCAGTATACCCCCCAAAAATCATATGTGATATTTCACATAAAAAATGAGAAACATCCTCAAAGTTGATTTTTGTCTCAGTTTTGATTGGGGATGAGGATATGGCCAAAATAACTGTGAAAAGGGAAAAAAAAACCTGGAGACTAGTCAAGTTACATCTGAACCTATATTTATTTGAAACTTTTAGAACAGTTCAAATTAAATAGTTGAAATGAACAGTATTAAACAATATATTAGGACTAAATGAACATAATATTTTATACTATGAAACAGGTGACACCTTATGAAGGGAAAAAAAGCAAAGGTCATAATTTTGGTTTCATTGCATCAACATTATCAGACCAAAGTGTCTGTGTGTATGTAACTAAACCATAAACTAGAAAAATAAGTAGGAAAATTCATTCTATATATACATGTCTATAAAGAATAACCTTTACTCAGTCTCTTAAGTAATTAGTAAAATGGAAATTAGGAACAGAGAGTTGTCATTTTATCCAAATCTACAATTATACACATATATTTAAAATGAATCCTGGTTAAGGTACGAGGGGACAGAGAGATGAGCTGTGTATTGTGTGTAGGGAGCATGGTGCCAAAACCTGTTACAAAATGAAACGTACCATCTTTTGGCTCAGCAACGAAACCCCAACTTACCCAAAAAGGAGGAACACTCAGTATCTGTAGACAAGTTAATTCTTTTCAAATTCATGAACACCAACATCTCTCTGGGATAGGTGTGCTGTGAACAATGTTAAAATCCTCTTACTATTAGACATTTTGGGTTGATTCTGTTTTTAAACAACTACAGATTAAAATATACTGCATGATGTGGATGAAATGCCACCTTAATTTGTCATGGCTAAGTCTCTAATTACAGGCCAAATACAAAGATTTATGTTGTTAAGCTTCAGCTGCATTGTACAACCAGGTAAAACACTCCCCCCCCTCCACAATTTTCTTTCATCTTCGTCTACCTCCACCTCTTGTGCCTATGCAGTCCCCACTGGCAATCTTATTGACTACATAGTGTTCAGTTCCCGTCTCCAGTCAATGTCTGGGCACGCAGCATTGCTCATGATGGCCCCCAAATGGAACCATGTCCCAAGTCCCATGTCACTGGCTGAAAGTGAGATAGAATTGGTCCGGAGATGGGAGAGGCCACAGATGAGTGAGGAAACGTCTTAGGCAGGACACCTGAGAGTCAGCGTGTCCTAAGAACAGCATTACAGGAAAGAGAGGGCAGATCAACCAACAGATAATATGAGCTTTCCCAGATAAAGCTTTACTCCTGACTTCTCATCTTTTCCCTCCTCTGAGTGTCTTGCTCAGGCCAGAAGTCACTCCTCAGTGTTGGCAATGTGCCATTCATGTCTTCAAATAGCTTCTCCCCTTTCTGGCCACAACCACACATGTAGGGGAGAAATTCAACATTTAGAAAAAATGGTCCTCTGCGTCTGCTGAACTATTACGGAACAGGGCCAATAAACTCCTACATGGGCATCAACAGCTAAGTTTCTCTGCCCCTCTATGCTGTAAAGCCCACACATCACACAGCAGATATGGGAAGGCGAGTTGGTGCAACCCTCCCTTTCAAGTCAATCCCCACAGTGTCTTCCAGCACCTGCCGAGCACAGCACCACCAGGTAAGGATGGGCAGAGCTCTCCTTCTCTCCTGCTGCCGAGCTTCCCAGGCTCTTTTTCACTCTCTAACACCCAAAGTACATCACCCTTTCTCCTCCAAGTTCCCTTTCCTGAACCAAGTGCCACCTCCTCCTTGGAGAAATACCTCTGTTCTGTGCTTAGTTTAAAAAATCTTGATCTTTCCCTACCAGTTGCCTTTTGATTATGCGAGAATGTGTCCTGAGGCACATGGAAAGACAAATGAACAGGAAAGAGGAACCGTTACTGGCCTCACAGGCATGGGGTGGTCGGGGATCATTCTCACCCCTGCCCCTAAAGATTCCAGATCTCATTTCATTTTCCTGAGCAAGGGCAAGTTGCCTTTCATGGTTGTAATCATCTTGATTAAAACCATTTAATTTCTATTTTCCACAATAGATATTAAAATATACAATTCTATGAATATATAAAAAGTATAACATTAAGAACACTTTTAAGTAATGGCACTGGGAAACACAAAAGTTCAGGTATGAAAATAGCTCTGAGTAATGTACTCATCATGAACAAATGAGATCTGTGAGAACAAAGTTCTAGAATCATTCAGTCTATCGTTCAATATTTGCCAAACAAACAAAAAAAGTAAGGAAATTTGAAGAGAGCATATGCGTAGTTGAAAACTGTAGCTCACAGACCAATAAATTAAAAACTCACATACAGAAGGAAGAATGCTGTTGAACACTGGACCACTTGCTTAAACTACCTAGTATTGACTTTTAAGACAAAAATCATTAATATCCCTACCAAGTGCACACCGAAATAGTGTACAAATTATTTACTAAGCACCAGAGAATACTTTTAGTACATAATAATGACAAGAAAAGGACCGAGGTCTCATGACCTGAATCTGACACAATACACTTAAAGTAATTTGGAAAATTTTAAGAGGATGAGATGGTTGGATGGCATCACCGACTCCATGGACATGAGTTTGAGTAAACTCCGGGAGTTGGTGATGGACAGGGAGGCCTGGCGTGCTACAGTCCATGGGGTCGCAAAGAGTCAGAGACGACTGAGCGACTGCACTGAACTGAATGAATTTGGAATCTATCCTTCTACTTTTCCCAACAGCTACTGCTGGTGAAAGTCCCCTCCTCCATTCTGTCCTTGGCCATTTCCGTACTGATCTCCTTTTTGTCTGTTTTCATGTGCCATTAATGCCTCTTACCGCTTCCGTGGTGGGCCAGCTGGTAAAGAATCCGCTTGCAATGCGGGAGACCTGGGTTCGATCCCTGGGTTGGGAAGATCACCTGGAGAAGGGAAAGGTTACCCATGGGAGAATCTGTACAGTCCATGGGGTCGCAAAGAGTAGGACTCACTGAGCAACTTTCTCACTTCACACACATTGCTTCTTATTCAGTCACTTTCCTTTCTTACCGGTATTTTGTCTCCAGTTCCACTGCACCCACCTCTCTCCCTCCTCTATTTTACTTTTCAAGTCCTCACTCACCTTTACTCCGTCTCCTGGTTCAGTCTCGGCCTCCCCGCCCCACTCGACACCCATGGAATGGAGCAAAGATGCTCTGCTCCCGTGAGGGAGACACTGTCCCGCGAGGGAGCGACACCCGTGCCGGCAGATAGGACTTGGGACGGAAGGTCACGGGGCGTCACTGGACAGGGCCGATGCCCTCCCCAAGGGGGCTCAGGGGCCTTACTGAGGCGGTGACCGCGGAGGGGAGCGAGTGGCGGGACCCGGCCGCTTCTGGAGAAGACGGGGGGCTGCGGATTCGCGGGGCCGCGGAAGGGCGCGGAGTCCCGGGCGGCCCCGAGGGGCGCAGAGAGCGAGAGCGCACGTTGCAAGTGGGGACCTGACACGGCGCGGTTCGGGAAGGGACCCCGCGAAGAGACCGCAGGCCGGAAGGCCGGACCGAAATGGCCCCGGATCCGGAAACGGATGCGACTCGAACCCGGCAGCGGAGCTCCCGGCATCGCGAGTCTCAGGGGTCACCGGGCCAGCGGCGCGAGAGCTGGTCTGTGACGTCGTCAGGGACTCGGGCCCTGGTGTGAAGGAAGGGGCGGGGCGGGGCGGGGCCGAGGAGCGCGAGAAGTGCCGAGGACCACACTCACCGGAGAGGCCCTGCGCTCCCGACATCCGCTTCCGGGTCCGTGGGCAAATACGTAAGGGGGCGTGGCCTTAGTCAGGGGTCGGTGGGGCCGGCGTGGGGCGGAGCCTCGAAAGGCCTCGCCCAGGATGGGCGTGTCCTGAGCGCGGAGGGAGGCTGGAGCGGCGTGGGGCGTGTCTTCGCGGTGAACATTATGGGAGGGGCCGGAGCCCTCCCGTCCTGCCCTCCGCAGGTTCCTGATCCGCCGGTGCGGGCTGACACACCTCAGTCTTCTGCCTTTGGATGTGCGGGCGGTGGGGCTGCTTCCTCCTGGCTTCGGGATAAGTGTTTCGAGCTACTCCAGGTCGGAGCTGACAGTTGTGAGGCCTTTCCTAGTGAATGCTGGGATGTTTCCCTGTTACCGTGTGGAAAACGGGTTACGTTGAAATCTCCTCTCGCTCCTGGAGACTCCTGTGAGGACTGGCCTCAGGCGGGGAGCTGGCTGGGCCCAGCTGGGTCCTGCGGTTCCTGCCCTCCCTGCGCTTGAAATGGTCTGAGCTGGCGATGGAAACCAAAAGGAACAGGGTTTCCCTTTCTGTCCCCACTCACCAAGGAGGCAGCACGAGCCCTGGGCTCACCACCGGGGACTTCATATCGTGTCCATGATAGTGTGGGCAATCTCCCAATTCAAGTCATTAATTTCTAAATATACGGTATTTTCCCATTGACCTTATCTATATTCCCACGGCTATCTGAAATTGTGTTCAGTTCAGTTCAGTCGCTCAGTCGTGTCCGACTCTTTGCGACCCCATGGACTGCAGCACGCCAGGCCTCCCTGTCCATCATCAACTCTGGGAGCTTGCTCAAACTCATGTTCATTGAGTCGGTGATGCCATCAACCATCTCATCGTCTGTCGTCCCCTTCTCCTCCTGCCTTCAGTCTTTCCCAGCATCAGAGTCTTTTCCAATGAGTCAGTTCTTTGAATCTGGTGACCAAAGTATTGGAGCTTCAGCATCAGTCTTTCCAATGAATATTCAGGGCTGCTTTCCTTTAGGATTGAGTGGTTGGATCTCCTTGCTGTCCAAGAGACTCTCAAGAGTCTTCTCCAACACCACAGTTCAAAAATATCAATTCTTTGGCACTCAGCTTTCTTTATGGTCTATCTCACATCCATACATGACTATTGGATAAACCACAGCTTTGATTAGATGGACCTTTGTTGGGAACGTTGTCGGAAAATAATGTTGTCAGAAAATGTCAGGAAATAGTGTTAAAGAAGAAACATCAGTGACATTTGTTAAAGCTGGTAAAATAAAATTTGTAAACATAAAATTCTCTGTGTTTGTTTGGGCCTTCTCCCTCCATAATGTGCGTGTGAGTTTGCATGCACATTAACCAGAGCTCCTCAAAGATGGGATTGCCTGCTCAACCACAATATTGCATTTTTTTCCCTTTTCTTTTGAAGCTAGCAATTGTTGTTATTTAGTCCCTAAGCTGGACTTCACTGGTGGCTCAGACGGTAAAGAGTCTGCCTACAATGTGGGAGACTTGTATCCCTGGGTCAGGAAGATCCCCTGGAGCAGGAAATGGCGACCCACTCCAGTATTCTTGCCTGGAAATCCCATGGATGGAGGAACCTGGTAGGCTACAGTCCTTGGGGTTGCAAAGAGTAGGACACGACTGAGCGGCTTCACTTTCACTTTCAGTCACTAAGTTATGTCTGACTGTTTGTGATCCCATGGACTGCAGCACCCCAGGCTTCCTTGTCCTTCACTATCTCCCTGAGTTTGCTCAAACTCATGTTCATTGAGTCAGTGATGCCATCCAACCATCTAGTCCTCTGATACCTGCTTCTCCCTCTGCCCTCAATGTTTCCCAGCATCAGGGTCTTCTCCAAGGAGTCAGCTCTTGGAATCAGATGGCCAAAGTATTGGAGCTTCAGCTTCAGCATCAGTCCTTCCAATGAACATTCAGGGTAGATTTAACTTGTTAAAAGAATAGTGTTCTTTTCTGGCTCTGTAGGGGGCAGTGGTGACTTGCTGCTTGCTATGTTTGAGTTTACCTGGCTATGTATCTTTGGTGAACTTTCTGTAAAATATCAGCGTATCACTTTGAGGCATGATCCTTTGTCTCAAAAATGTATATGACCATGCCCTCAATTTTTAACAGGCAGAACAGACTCAGAGCTTTCTGAGAATCTGCTTCCAAGTTTATAATCCTCAGTATGGCTCCAATAAAAATTCCCTCTTTTCTTCTTAATTGAATTTTCCTCAAAAAAGCAAAATAAGGAAGATTTTATTCCGGGGTTGGCTATGTCAACACTGGTAAAGGAACCAGTATAGTGGGATTTTTTATTGGGTGAGAGAGTTTAGGCTGAATAGAATGGGAAAGACTGGTAGCTGACTGTGGGTCAGATCATGAACTCCTTATAGCAAAATTCAGACTTAAATTGAAGAAAGTAGGGAAAACCACTAGACCATTCAGGTATGACCTAAATCAAATCCTTTATGATTATACAGTGGAAGTGACAAATAAATTCTAAGGATTAGATCTGATAGACTGAGTGCCTGAAGAACTACGGATGGAAGTTTGTGATTTTGTACAGGAGGCAGGGATCAAGACCATCCTCAAGAAAAAGAAATGCAAAAAAGCAAAATGGTTGTATGAGGAGGCCTTACAAATAGCTGTGAAAAGAAGAAAAGCAAAAGGCAAAGGAGAAAAGGAAAGGTATACTCATTTAAATGCAGAGTTCCAAAGAATACCAAGGAGAGATAAGAAAGCCTTCCTCAGTGATCATTGCGAAGAAATGATCCAGTTCTAATGAGATGGATGAAACTGGAGCCCATTATACAGAGTGAAGTAAGCCAGAAAGATAAAGACCATTACAGTATACTAACACATATTTATGGAATTTAGAAAGATGATAATGATAACCCTATATGCAAAATAGAAAAAGAGACACAGATGTACAGAACAGACTTTTGGACTCTGTGGGAGAAGGCGAGGGTGGGATATTTCGAGAGAACAGCATCGAAACATGTATATTATCTAGAGTGAAACAGATCACCAGCCCAGGTTGGGTGCATGAGACAAGTGTTCGGGCCTGGTGCACTGGGAAGACCCAGAGGGATCGGGTGGAGAGGGAGGTGGGAGGGGGGACCGGGATGGGGAATACATGTAAATCCATGGCTGATTCATGTCAATGTATGACAAAAACCAGTACAATATTGTAAAGTAATTAGCCTCCAACTAATAAAAATAAATGAAAAAATATATAAATAAAAACAGTAAAAAAAAATAGAGGAAAACAATAGGATGGGAAAGATTATAGATCTCTGCAAGAAAATCAGAGATACCAAGGGAATATTTCATGCAAAGATGAGCACAATAAAGGACAGAAATGGTAGGGATCTAACAGAAGCAGAAGATATGAAGAAGAGATGGCAAGAATACATGGAAGAACTGTACAAAAAAAGATCTTCTTGACCTAGATAATCACGATGGTATGATCACTCACCTAAAGCCAGACATCCTGGAATGTGAAGTCAAGTGGGCCTTAGGAAGCATCACTATGAACAAAGCTAGTGGAGGTGATGGAATTCCAGTTGAGCTATTTCTTTTTTTTTTTTTTCCAGTTGAGCTATTTCAAATCCTAAAAGATGATGTTGTGAAAGTGCTGCACTCAATATGCCAGCAAATTAGGAAAACTCAGCAGTGGCCACGGGACTGGAAAAGGTCAGTTTTCATTACAATCCCAAAGAAAGGCAATGCCAAAGAATGCTCAAACTAATGCACAATTGCACTCATCTCACATGCTAGCAAAATAATGCTCAAAATTCTCCAAGCCAGGCTTCAACAATACATGAACCATGAACTTCCAGATGTTCAAGCTTGTTTTAGAAAAGGCAGAGGAACCAGAGATCAAATTGTCAACATCCGATGGATCATCGAAAAGCAAGAGAGTTCCAGAGAAACATCTATTTTTGCTTTATTGACTATGCCAAAGCCTTTGACTGTGTGGATCACAATAAACTGTGGAAAATTCTTCAAGAGATGGGAATACCAGAGCACCTGACCTTCCTCTTGAGAAATCTGTATGCAGGTCAGGAAACAACAGTTAGAACTGGATATGCAACAACAGACTGGTTCCAAATAGAAAAAGAAGTACATCAAGGCTTTATATTGTCACCGTGCTTATTTAATTTATATGCAGAGTACATCATGAGAAACGCTGGGCTGGAGGAAGCACAAGCTGGAATCAAGATTGCAGGGAGAAATATCAATAACCTCAGATATGCAGATGACACCACCCTTATTGCAGAAGGTGAAGAAGAACTAAGGAAACTCTTGATGAAAGTGAAACAGGAGAGTGAAAAAGTTGGCTTAAAGGTCAATATCCAGAAAACAAAGATCATGGCATCTGGTCTCATCACTTCATGGCAAATAGATGACGAAACAATGGAAATAGTGACAGACTTTATTTTGGGGGGCTCCAAATTCACAGCAGATGGTGACTGCAGCCATGAAATAAAAAGACACTTACTCCTTGGAAGAAAAGTTTGTGAACAATCTAGATAGCATATTAAAAAGCAGAGACATTACTTTGCCAACAAAGGTCCATCTCGTCAAGGCTATGGTTCTTCCAGTAGTCATGTATGGATGTGAGAGTTGGACTATAAAGAAAGCTGAGTGCAGAAGAATTGATGCTTTTGAACTGTGGTGTTGGTGAAGACTCTTGAGAGTCCCTTGGACTGTAAGGAGATCCAACCAATCCTAAAGGAAATCAGTCCTGAATATTCATTGGAAGCACTGATGTTGAAGCTGAAACTCCAATACTTTGACCACCTGATGTGAAGAGCTGACTCATTTGAAAAGACCCTGATGCTAGGAAAGATTGAAGGCGGGAGGAGAAGGGGATGACAGGATGAGATGGTTGGATAACATCACTGACTCAGTGAACTTGAGTTTGAGCAAGCTCTGGGAGATGGTGATGGACAGGGAGGCCTGGCATGCTGCATTTCATGGGGTCGCAAAGAGTTGGACATGACTGACTGAACTAACTAACTATTTCCATATATGAAAATCAAATTTTCTATGTTTCCTATGGGTGTATATTTCCATTTAAGAAAATCAGATTTTTGTATTTTCTGTGTGAAATATGGGTGTGTATTTCCATAAGTGGAAATCTAATTTTCTATATTTCCTTTATGAAAATAGGAGCTCAGATTTTAGATTTAGCCCTCTCGATAGTTTTTTTTGTCCTGCAGATTCTGTCCCTTACAGAGTCTGTTGCCAATGTACATTCCCACTGACAGTGTGGGTGTGTTCCCTTTCCTCCAGGCTCTTTCCTGCCTTTATTGTTTGTGAACTTATGAGGATGCCCATTCTGAATGGTGGGATTTGATTTCTAGTTGTCATTTTGTTTGGCGTTCCTGCAGGAATTAGCAATGCTGACCATCTTGTCCCATGAGGCTGTGTGGTATTTTACTTAAATTTCTTTTTAAAGAGTGTGAGGAAAATTTACCAGTGACAAGTGACTTTTAGACAGTCAGGCATGTTTGGAATTTATTTTGGCAATCCCTGCCGCAGGACATTTGCCGAGGGCAGCTGTCACAGCTGTCCCCCAGGCCTCGGGAGGTAGATGCCAGGAAGCACTGGTGGTCACGCTGCAGTTACGGGAAGTGTCCACAAAGAGCAGCACTTCTCCAACCTGCTCTCCGTTCCTGCAGTAGACAGAGCCTGAGGAAAAGCTGGCTTCCGGGACTGTGAAACAGGGTGGAATGTGCCTGGGCAAACGTGAAAGGCTTGGGTCCCAGTACTCCTTCCCTCTAAAGCTTCACACCCTTAACCCCCAGATTAATCCCAGTGGGGGGGGGGGCACAGCTCCCAGCTGAGGGGGCTAAGGTGCCTAGGAGTTTACATTGTGAGTAAGGGGGTTTGAGCTGGGGATGCCAGCTCCAGGAAAAATGGAAGCTTGGTGACCACTGCCTCCAGTATCCTCGAGGACTTGATCCACCTCTGGACTCTGGTTCCAGGCAGAACCAAGCAGACAGCAGAGGTTTAAAAAGGGCTCAGTGAAGGACACCCTGCCAGGCAGTCTGGACCCCACCCCAGTCCAGCAGTGGGACCCAAGCCTGTTCCGGCTCCAGGGATGGGATAGCAGCCCCAGTCAGGGAGGCCGGAGGGAGTCAAGGAGGAACTGTTTTTCTGTCCTTTCCTTTCACGTCATGCCAGTGCTCAGTTGGAGTCTTGCTGCTTCTTCTTGGTGTGTGGCCACCCAGTTCAGGTGTCACATGTCCATGAGGCATCGCTAGGCTTTTTTTGGGGGGGGAGGGGGGTTTCCCATAGAAGGTGGAGCCAGAGTGTTGAGCATCAGGCCCTTCTGGATTATCTAATCTCAAATACAGTTTTCTGTGTATACGAGGAAGTGAGGAAGGAAGGAGATAATCCTTGTGCGTGACCTCTTAGAGATACAGGTATCTGTGTATATGAGAAAGGCAGGCGAGCAGGGAGGCCGGAAGGACCCAAGTGGATAATCCTTGTAAGTGGCAACCCACGCAGTGTTCTTGCCTGAAGGAGCCCATGGACAGAGGAGCCTGACAGGCCCATGGGGTTGCAAGAGTCAGACACGACTTACTGACGATAAACTACAGATGCAGCTTTCTGTGTCCGTGTTCGTCCCGGACTCCTAATTCATTCCCAGCTGTTGACTGTGTTTTATTTTTTTTCATGGATCCTTTTGTTTGACTTTGAATTCTGAGTCTCTTGTTGAGTTGTACATTCATTCTTTTGTATCTCTCTCTCTCTTTTTTAAAATATTGCCTAGAAAGGACATGATATATTATTGCTTCCTCTGTCTGACTGACTTCCCTTAGTGTATGATTATTTAAAGTCCATCCCTGTGGCTCCCAGTGTCAAAATTTCTTAATTTTGGTGTCGGTTTTTCATGGCTATGTAACTGTCCATCATATATATGTACCACAACTTGTTTCACCATTCATCTGTCAGAATTTTTGCTGGTTCTTTTTCTTACCTATTGACTCTAATGCTGCAGTGCTCATTTGGGTTCATGTACCTTTTATTGATAATTTTTTTGGGATATAAACTCAGCTGTGGGAATGTCAGTTTCTAGGCTTAGCCTCCCTTGAGAGATTTTTTCAGAC
The DNA here is from genome assembly GCF_023699985.2 of Odocoileus virginianus. Taxonomy (NCBI): domain Eukaryota; kingdom Metazoa; phylum Chordata; class Mammalia; order Artiodactyla; family Cervidae; genus Odocoileus; species Odocoileus virginianus. The sequence goes on from NC_069677.1 coordinate 93,799,960, forward strand.
ATTCAGAGATTGTTGACTTCCTGATCGTTGACTGTTTTGGAACGTTTTCCTCCCGTGCTGGCCACAGGTCATTTCCTGAGGGCAGCTGTCATTAATGGAACCCAGGCCACGTGAATTGAGGTGCCTGTTAGCAGCAGTGATCATGTTGTGATTAAAGAAAATGTCCACAAGGCAGCAGCAGTTTTTCATGCCCACCTTTGGTTCCTGGGGGCAAGCAGAGCCTTAGGACAAGCTGGCCTCCTGGACTATGAAATAGAGTGGAATGTGCCTGATGAGACAGGAAAGGGCTTGAGTCTCACTACCTATTCCCCCTAAAGCATCTCACTAATAGCCTGTCCAAACTAATCCCTTCAGGGTTGACTGTACACTGCTGAGGGTGCTGAGGTGTTAGGAGGCTACCCTCTCAGGAAGGAGGCTTGAGCTGGGATCCCAGCACCAGGAGAGGTTGAGGCTAGCTGAATTTTGCCTTGAAATTCCTCAGGGCCTTGATGCCATGCGGGACACTTGTCCCAGCCAGACGTAGCACACAGTAGGCCTTTAAATAGTGTTCAATGAGGAACACCTTGCTAGGCTGTCTCGACCCCAGCCCAGTTCGACAGTGGGGCCCAAGCCTGCTCAGCATCTAGGGATGGGATAGCACCCTATGTCAGGGAGGTTGGACATAGTCCAGTAGGCCCTGCTTTCCTTCCCTTTTGTTTAGCACCTTGCCAATACTCCCTGCAATCCATTTGCCATACTGTGATTATTGTTACTGGACCACTGCCTGATTCAGGTATTAAGTCTTCTATGGGGCATCCTATGGTTTTGGGTGGGAGGGCTTTTTGCCTTTAAAGGTGGAGCAGAGTGTTGAGCATCAGATCCTCATGCCTTTTCTACCTCAGACACACTTTTCTGTGCTATAAAGCAGGATGAGAGGAGAAAATTTTTAAGGATCATCTCTTAGGACTACAGATTTCTGTGCATTTGTGGATGGAAGGAAGGAAGGAGGAGGATAGCCCATGTGGATTATTTATTAAAGGTACAGATTCGTTGTTGCTTTGGGTACTTATGCGCTCATTCATCCAGACCCTTCACTTAATTTACTTTTTTCCCGATACCATTTGTTTGGTTTTGAATTCTGGGAGTGTCTTTTGGGTCGTCAGTTTGTTGACTTGTGTGTCTGCTCTCATCTGGCCCAGCTGAGGCCTCGTGTACCAGGGTCTTCCTCTGTCTGATGGCTTCCTTTTGTCTCTGATCCTTCAAGGTCCATACTTGTGTCTCCCAGTGTTATGATTTCCTAATTTCAGTGTCCATTTTTTATGAGTAAAAAAGAGTCTACCAGATATATGTACCACATCTTGTTTAATCTTTAACCTCTCATTGGGGATTTTGCAGACTCCGTGTCTTGGCTGTTGGAAGGAAGTAGGACTGGAGATATGATGGGGTGCCTGTGCCTTTTGGCCGATGGTGTTCTCAGGATATAGGCCAAGGTGAGGGAATGGCAGGTCCAAGGCTTAGCCCAACTTGATGACTTTTTCCAAGCATTCAGAGACTGTCCATTCTTGTGCCTGCTGCCAATGTGTATTCCCACTGGCAGTCTAGAGGGATTCTTTTCCTCTGGATCTTCTCCTGCATTTATTGCCTGTAGACTTGTGACGCTGGCCATTGTGAGTGTCGGGATTTGATTTCCCACTCTCCTTTTCATTGGCACTCCAGCAGCAATTAGGAATGCTGAGCATCTTGTTTGGTGGGGCAGACTTGGTGTGATTATACCTTCTTTTTTTCCCCTTAAATGATGAGACGACAGTTTATCTTTGGCAGTTGCTTTCCTGAAAGTTGGCTGTGTTTGGAATTTATTTCTTTGGAATCAGCCGCAGGACATTTCCCAAGGGCACTGTCATTAAGGTAACCCCAGACCCTGTGAATTGAGGTGCCCGTTAGCAAGGGTGATCGTGTTGTAGTTAAGAAAATGTCCTTAAGGCGACAGCACTCTTCATGCACACCTTTGGTTCCTCGGGGCAACCGGAGCCTTAGGGGCAGTTGGCTTCCTGGGCTTAAATAGAGTGGAATATCCCGAAGAGACAGCCGAGGGCTCAGTCTCACTAGTTTTAACCACCCCCCCCCCAATATAAGTGAAAGTGAAAGTCGCTCAGTCGTGTACGACTCTGCAACCCCATGGACTATATGGTCCTTGGAATTCTCCAGACCAGGACACTGGAGTGAGTAGCGTTTCCCCTCTCCACGGGATCTTCCCAACCCAGGGACTGAACCCAGGTCTCCCGCATTGCAGGTGGATTCTTTACCAGCTGAGCCCCATCTCACAAACACCCCGTCCAGACGAATCCCTGCAGGGTCCACAGTACACTGCTGAGGGTGCTAAGGTGCTAGGAGGCTGCACTCTCAGGAAGGAGGCGTGTGCTGAGATCCCAAGCATCAGGAGAGGTTGAGGCTAACTGAATTTTGCCTTGAAATTTCTCAGGGCCTTGATGCCATGGGAAACTCTTGTCCCAGCCAGACGCAGCACTCACCAGACCTTTAAAAAGTGTTCAACGTAGGTCACCCTGCCAGGCTGTGTCAACCCCACCCCCGTTCAACAGTGGGATCCCAGCCTGTTCACCTTCCAGGGATGGGATAGCATCCCAAGTCAGGGAGATCAGACCTGATACAGTAGACACTGCTTTTCTTTAATATCCTGCCAGTACTCCCTGCAGCACAGAATTCCACTTGCTATACTATGATTATTGTCACTGAACAACCACCTGATTTAGGTATTAAGTCATCTATGGAGTATCTCATAGTTTTTTGGGACTTTTTGCCTTAGGAGCTCGAGCAGAGTGGTGAGCATCAGGTCGTTGTGCGTTTTCTACCTCAGAAACACTTTTCTGTGAAAAGAATGCAGGAAGATGGGAGATAATTATTATGGATTATCTTTTAGAGCTATGGATTTCTGAGTCTATTTGGATGAAAGGAAGGAAAGAGGAAGATAATGCATGTGGATGGTTTATTACAGGTACAGATTTGTTGTTGCTTTAGGTACTTCCCCCTTAATTTTTCCAGGCCTTTCACCTTATTTATTTATTCTGAAACGGTTTGACTTTGGATTCTCAGAGTCTCTGGGATATGAATTTGTTAATTTTTACATCTGTTCTTATTTGACCTAGTGAAAAAAAGTGAAAGTTGCTCAGTCATGTCCAATTCTTTGCAACCCAATGAACTATATAGTCCATGGAATTCTCCAGGCCAGAATACTGGAGTAGGCAGCCTTTCCCTTCTCCAGGAATCTTCACAACCCATGAATCGAACCCAGGCCTCCCACGTTACAGGCAGATTCTTTACCAGCTGAGCCACAAGAGAAGTCCAAGAGTACTGGAGTGGGTAGCTTCTCCAGCAGATCTTCCTGACCCAGGAATTGAGCTGGGGTCTCCTGCACTGCAGGCAGATTCTTTACCAACTGAGCTATGAGGGAAGCCCTCCTAGATGAGACCTCATATATCAGGATTTTCCTCTGCCTGACTGACTTCACTTTACCTATCATCCTTCAAGGTACATCCCAGTGTCTCTTAGTGTCATAGTTCCCTAACTTCAGTGTCTGTTTTTATGAGTGAGAAATAGTCTGCTGGATATATGTGCCACATCTTGTTTAAACTTTACTCTCTCGTTGGGGTCTTTGCAGGCTGTGTGTCTTGGCTCCTAGAAGGAAAAGTGTTGGAGGTTTGTTGGGGTGCATGTGCCTTTTGATTGATGGTGTTCTCAGGATATAGGCCAATGTGTGGGAATGTCAGATCCTAGGCTTAGCCCAATTTGACAATTGTTTTCAGGCATTCAGAGACTGTCCTTCCAATGTGTGTTCCCACTGACAGCCTCAGGGGAAATTTTTCCCTCCGGATTCTCTCCCACATTTATTGCCTTAGACTGGTGATATTGGCAAGTGTGAGTGTTGCGATTTGATTTCCCATTGTCCTTTTGATTGGCATTTGTGCAGCAATTAGAGATTCTGAGCATATTGTTTTGTGGTGGAGGTTTGGGTATGTTTATTCTTTTCTTTCTTTTTTTTCTTTAAAGCATGTGAGGACCATTTACCCATGGCAGTTGGCTTTCTGTAAGTCGACTGTGTTTGGAATTCATTTCTCTGGTGCTGGCTGCACGTGCTGCAGGATTTGGACCATCGAGAAACCAAGCACCACACTCAGAGTTGGAGAACTTGGGTTTATTATGCTGGTGAGGCCACAGGAGTTAACACTTCCAGCTCTGAACCCTGAACAGCGGGGTTACAAAATCTCTATAGGCAGTGCATGACACCAGACTTTAGTGGGCAGTGCTGACTATTAATAGGCTAGGTTAAACTAGGGGTTTCAAACATGTTAGGACACAGCAGTGGGGAGGCCTGACCTTTATACAAACATGGTTAAGCAGGATTACAGGGGCTGGGTAATTGACAAGGGTGAGTGAGCTAAATTTCAGCTCCTAGCATTGTTGTAAGTTTCCATTTTGTGCACCCCCCACCCCAAAACTATGTAACTTACATGACTTTGCAAGGAACAAGCTGAGTTACAGAAGCAGACCCAGCATGAAGTTATTTCTAGCTGGGTTTAAGTTTTAAATTTTCCTTTTCAATCCCCCCTCTTGATGTCCCTAAAATCTTATAAGGCATCAACCTCTTGATCTTCTTGGCTCAGGGGCTGATAACCTTTCAGGGCTAGGAGGTGTGTGGTGGCCCTTCTGTCTGTGATGGCCTCAGCTAGGCTGGAAATTGTCCTCATGAATAATGGCAAGAGCAAGATAAGAGGAGGCAAGTCCCAAGGAGGAGTAGGACTATTTCCATTACAGTTTTAAATTCTCCTGGATAAGAAAACCATTCCCCAAATAGCTCTCTGGGATTCCATCCCTTCCAAGTCTGGACTGGGACATGAGCTATGTTAGTCATCTTTCTGGTTATTTCTTCTATAACTTTGCCACTATCATCTATCTGTAGGCAACTGTTGCTAAGATTGAACTTTCCACAGACAACCCCCTTTTCAGCCAGTAAGTAATCCAGGGCCAGGCAATTTTGATAAATAGCATTATGCATCCTGGTTTGTTGTTCTGCCAATAAATTAAGAGCCTTGGCCGTTTCATTAGTAATGATTTCAATTACTGCCTGGAGCTGGATAATTCTGTTAATCATGTAAATTGGGGTTTGGTAGCCCCAGGACCCATCTTCTGCCCATGTAGCTAGCCTGTAGTATTGGATTATGCATTCAGGAGACCACTCGTCATCTTTCCAGTCTCCAACCTGTAAAGACCTGTGCTTTTTGGTGGGGCCTCTGTATCAGCAGCAGCAGCTGTCTTTATAAACTGGGACTTGCAGTGATTCACCTTAGGCAGGGGAGAGTAGGAAAAAGGAGGGACAGATAGTCCCCAATACACATGACCCTGGCCAGTTGGTTGGCAAAATTGAACATGCGTTAGTCCCACAAATCCAGTATAATCCTTCTGGAGCGGGCCAATGGCCTTCAGTGGACAGGTCATCCCATTGGGTCTTTAAATGGGGGAAGCTTGCTAGAGAGTGAGGATTAGACTCTGCATAGTTTGGGCTTCCCCACCAACCAGAAGCATAAGTATTATAATATTTGTGACCAAGACAAGTGAGTTTTCCTACTGGAACATTGAATAATTGGCCCCACCATGTCAGACAGTTTTTGTTGATTAAGGAAGTCTTTAAATGCCAAATCCCAAGCCTGGTCTTCTTGACTTCCCCTGAGTTGTTGAAGGGTCTCTAGTGATCTAATTCTTTAACTTCCCAGGGCCATTGGTCTCCCTTGTTAGTTCCCCCACACCCATAGCAGGAAGTAACCATTAATATCTGGGCTATGGTCTCTGCCAGGGCTAAAAACAGATTTTCAGTTTCAGCTGGAATAGGAGGAGGACCACTTTCAATCTCTTCATAAAAAGAATGGAAGAGCCTGTGTGTGGAAACCCAGAGAGGAACAGAAATGCTCTGGAATATCAATACAGTTTCTGGGTCAAGACCTCTCCCATTAATACAAATGCTGATCTGGTAACCCCTTTCCCATCTTGAGTCCCCAGGGTTGAAGACAGTGAAATTGACTGGGTTACATGTCCCCACTTTACATTTGGGATTAACAGTTCCCTTTTGGAGGAGTGTTGCTTTGTCCTTATTCTCCCAGGTCACCTCTATATTTTCCTAGGTTGCTCATCTGACACAGGCCCAGGTCAATCTTGTGAAGAAAGGGGCCTTCATAACACCCGATGTTATGGGATACTGGGTTACACATGTCTTTGTCGTTGAACATGTATTCCTGTTCCCATGACAAGCCTCCACAATTCAGAGTACTGGGGTTACTGGGGGTTTTGTGAGCAGCACGCTCATCAAAGTGCTCCAGCACTGGGCTTTCTGTATCCGTAATCTGTCTGGTTCATCCGGAGCCCTCCTTCTAAGTGGCGAACCTCTAACCAGTCTTCACTGGGGTGGGGGTGGGGGTTGGGGACTGGGGTCAAAACTGATATAATGGCATTATTGTTGACAAATAGAATAGATTGTTCTGTTATGTACATAAGTTTTCTTGGCCTCTCCTTGGCAAGAGAAATGAGTATGGTAAAGCAAGGTCCAAGTGACTCCCTGACCTGATCTAGTCATGTGAATGCATGAAATACATGCGGAGTCTGTTTTACTTTCTAATACACTACAGCTCAGCAGGATATAAACCACTATTACCCAAAACATTTGATTCTACTTAACAGTCCCACTACCTTTAGGTAGATTGTAGTAGAGATACTCTTGTATCTGACCCACAGAAAGCATCAAGGCCAGTGGAGGAACCAGTCCCCATTGAGCAGGGTGTCATCATAACCCTAACTCTCTGATGGCTCTCATTGAAAAAAGGGGGTTGTCTGACTGGGGAGTGATTACAAGAGGTACCTAATAAGGATGATACTCCCCACTATGATGAGATAGCAGACAGCTAATAGCAGCTTCTGAGCCGAATTCCAGTCCTGGGGAGCGGCTGAAGATAGTCCTGTAGCAAAGAGCACGGCAGTAATGCTGATCAGGGAAAGGGACCGGGGTGACAATGGAAGCCCATTTATGTCTCAATAACTGGATTCTCAAGCTTCCGCCATGTGTTGACCAACCAGCTGCCAGGATGTGGCTAGAGCAGGGCTGAAGAATCCTCGAGCTCCTGCCGAACGTTGACTAGTCAGCTCCCAGAGTGACTCGGGCAGGGCTTGGTGTCCTTCGTGGGTGAGGGCTGTCACCTTTGGATCTGGACCTTGAGTGGGTTCTCAGGGTCTTGAACTGCTTTCCAGATGTCCTTGTCGAGGGGAGCCGCTGCTCTCTTGATCCTGGTGTGGCGAATCCAGGGGGTGACACCTGTAACTTTAACAGCAGTAGGGGTTGCAAGGACGACCGTATGGGGGCCTGTCCAAACTGGCTGAAGTGGTTCCTTTTTCCAATCTTTAACCCCAACCTCATCTCCTGGCTGATAAGGACGGACCCAATTGCCCAAAGGAATGAGAATCCTTTTTAAGGTTTCTTGGGTTATCCTTCTCCCAGGGTCTGGAGGTATTGGGACATCTCCAGCTCAGCTAGTTGTTGGTCAAGCTTGGTCTCCCATATAAGATCTCAAAGGGAGAATAGCTTGAGGGCCTTGGGGTGCATCAGACTTGGAGCAAGGCTAGGAGTAGCGTGTCGATCCAAGGCAACTGGGTCTCCTGACAGAGCTTAGCTAACGTAGTCTTTTTTTTTTTTTTTTTTTTAGTTGGAGGCTAATTACTTTACAACATTTCAGTGGTTTTTGTCATACATTGAAATGAATTAGCCATGGATTTACATGTATTCCCCATCCCGGTCCCCCCCCCCCCCGCCCACCTCCCTCTCCACCCGATCCCTCTGGGTCTTCCCAGTGCACCAGGTCCGAGCACTTGTCTCATGCATCCAACCTGGGCTGGTGATCTGTTTCACCCTAGATAATATACATGTTTCGATGCTGTTCTCTTGAAACATCCCACCCTCGCCTTCTCCCACAGAGTCCAAAAGTCTGTTCTGTACATTTGTGTCTGTTTTGCATGTAGGGTTATCATTACTATCTTTCTAAATTCCATTTATATGTGTTAGTATACTGTAATGGTCTTTATCTTTCTGGCTTACTTCGCTCTGTATAATGGGCTCCAATTTGATCCATCTCATTAGAACTGATTCAAATGAATTCTTTTTAATGGCTGAGTAATATTCCATGGTGTATACGTACCACAGCTTCCTTATCCATTCGTCTGCTGATGGGCATCTGGGTTGCTTCCATGTCCTGGCTATTATAAACAGTGCTGCGATGAACATTGGGGGGCACGTGTCTCTTTCAGATCTGGTTTCCTCGGTGTGTATGCCCAGAAGTGGGATTGCTGGGTCATATGGCAGTTCTATTTCCAGCTTTTTAAAGAAATTTCCACACTGTTTTCCATAGTGGCTGTACTAGTTTGCATTCCCACCAACAGTGTAAGAGGGTTCCCTTTTCTCCACACCCTCTCCAGCATTTATTGCTTGTAGGCTTTTGGATAGCAGCCATCCTGACTGGCATGTAATGGTACCTCATTGTGGTTTTGATTTGCATTTCTCTGATAATGAGTGATGTTGAGCATCTTTTCATGTGTTTTTTTAGCCATCTGTATGTCTTCCTTGGAGAAATGTCTGTTTAGTTCTTTGGCCCATTTTTTGATTGGGTCATTTATTTTTCTGGAGTTGAGCTGGAGGAGTTGCTTGTATATTTTTGAGATTAATCCTTTGTCTGTTGCTTCGTTTGCTATTATTTTCTCCCAATCTGAGGGCTGTCTTTTCACCTTGCTTATAGTTTCCTTTGTTGTGCAAAAGCTTTTAAGTTTCATTAGGTCCCATTTGTTTATTTTTGCTTTTGTTTCTAATATTCTGGGATGTGGGTCATAGAGGATCCTGCTGTGATTTATGTCGGAGAGTGTTTTGCCTATGTTCTCCTCTAGGAGTTTTATAGTTTCTGGTCTTACATTTAGATCTTTAATCCATTTTGAGTTTATTTTTGTGTATGGTGTTAGAAAGTGTTCTAGTTTCATTCTTTTACAGGTGGTTGACCAGTTTTCCTAGCACCACTTGTTAAAGAGGCTGTCTTTTTTCCATTGTATATCCTTGCCTCCTTTGTCGAAGATAAGGTGACCATAGGTTCATGGATTTATCTCTGGGCTTTCTATTCTGTTCCATTGATCTATATTTCTGTCTTTGTGCCAGTACCATACTGTCTTGATGACTGTGGCTTTGTAGTATAGTCTGAAGTCAGGCAGGTTGATTCCTCCAGTTCCATTCTTCTTTCTCAAGATTACTTTGGCTATTCGAGGTTTTAGCTAATGTAGTCTTGAGGGTCTGATTCATGCACTCAACTTGCCCAGAGCTTTGTGGCCTGTAAGCAATGTGGAACTTCCATTTGACTCCCAGTGTCTTGGACAAAGTCTGGATTATCTCTGACACAAAGCCTGGCCCTTGTCAGACCCTGTGGAGAGAGGCAGCCCATATCTTGGGATCATGTCCCGTAACAGGGCCTTGGCCCCCTCTTGTGCCTGTTCAGTGTGTGTGGGGTTGGCTTCAGCCCCTCCCAAGTATGTGCAGACTACCACAAGGAAATACTTTTAGCCCCTGTAGGGCTTAGCTTCAGTAAAGTCCACTTCTAGAACTTCAAAGGGCAGTGTCCCAGTTGTCTGCACCCCGGGCTGGGTCTTGCTCTTTGGCTGGCATTGTTTCGTGCACAAGACACACATCTAGCACTGATCTGGGCACAGGGTTGGGAGCTTAGGAACAAAATAGTAACAGCTCAGTAAACTTTCCAGCACAGTTTTCCCTAAGAGAGTTGTCTCATGGTGCTGTTCACCAGCTGGACTGCTATGTTGCTGGGGACAAAGAGTCTTTGGTCTGGAAGCTTCCACCAGCCCTTTTTTCCTTTTGTTCCTCCCTCATCTAAAGCCCCTTGATCTTCTTCCTTGGTACAACTCAGGGATGGAGGCAGTTCTGATGCCAAGAGGACCTTAGAGATTGGCTCAGGGCCCCTTGTGGGACTTGGCTGGGTTACCATCTCCCTCACTGCCTGGTTGGCAAACTGATTCCCTCTGCCGACTGGATCGATTTCTCTTTGATGGCCTTTGCAATGGATGACTGCCATTTTGAAAGGCTTCCAGACTGCCTCTAATAGCTGAAGGAGTTCTTCTTTGTTTTTGATCTCCTTTCCCCCTGCTGTCAGCAGTCCCCGTTCTTTATAAATGCTCCATGATCATGTAAAGTAGCAAAGGCATAGCTTGAGTCAGTGTAGATGTTAATTCGCTTTCTTTGGGCGTCCGTTAGCACCTGGTTGAGTGCCCACAACTCAGCCTGTAGTGCCGACCACGCTTGTGTAACAGTCTCATCTGTTGTCACTGTTGCATAGCCTGCCTTGCATTGTCCATCCTGGATGAAACTGCTCCAGTTCTGGGTTCTGGAGGGGAGTGTCCATCAGGTCTGGCCTGCTTGAATAAATTTCATTTATGACCTGGAATCCGGGCGTCATTCATGGCTGGTAGAAGCAACCTTTCATCTTGGGAGCTTGTCCAGGATTCTTCAGGACAAGGTAAGGACACTTGGAGCTCTAGTTCTTCGTTCTCCTAGCAAACATGTATTCTGCTGTACTTTACTAGCTTAACTCTGTGCTTGTGTTTGTGGCTGATTGAAAGAGATGCACATGTGTGAAACAAGAGCTGTGTCCTAATCTGGTGACCTCATATGGCTTATGGAAGAAACCCTGTTGGGGAATTATACTGACCTGGTGATGTCAAGAGGCACCCAGTGTCTCCTCTGGGGAAGTGGCCAGAGATGGACGGAGCATGCAGTCTGAACTCTCCTTTCTCGGTCAAAACTCTCCGGTCTCTTTGACCATTTCATAACTTCCTGGGAATTAGAACTACTAACCTAATCTGTTGGATCATAGACTTTCAAGAGACTTGTGCTCTCTGCTGTTACTATGTAATGTTACTTAGGTCCCAAACTTGGATTGGTAGTCAGGAAGTGCCTAGCCTTGCCAGGAGTCAAAAGTTACAACAGGAGCATATTCACAAGCTATGTGGAGCTCTAGTTTCAAGCGCGTCACTCAGGTTAAACGTTACTCAGATGGGAAGCACAGTGGGCTTCTTCCTTTGGTGATGCCAGGGCTTAATGGATCAGAGGAGGCTATCCAGTGGCTTTCGCCTCAACTCCTTAGACATTCTTTCTGTGGAGTCTGTGGGAATGAACTGGTCTCAACTCCTTAGACATTCTTTCTGTGGAGTCTGTGGGAATGAACTGGAAGAATTGGTCCTAACAACTCGAGGACAAAAATCACTTTTTCCTCACTGGCCAGCCCTGCACCGTCTCTTTTGCTATCACGTATACTGGTGTGGCGATGCTTGGAAGGACCATCTTGGTTTTATGTCTGTCTCTTTATGAGTTACCAGTCTTATTGTGGTCAGGAATATCCTCAGGGTTGTGCACATGCACCCAGGAGACAAACGTTTCCCCTAATCGTCTTAGCTTGGGAGCATTCTGGAAGATTATTCTGATGACACTTCAGCTGGCATTAGAAGCAGGCAAAGGTTTTAATGCTGAGGAACTGGACATTAGTCTGGGATGCCATTAGGTCTACCCCTGATGCATCTCCACCCCACCCTGATGGTAGAACGGGGAGGGACGGTAATGGAATGCCTGTGTTGGTAAGGGACAGGTTAACTCCTGCCAGGGAAGGAAGCTTAGGTAGAAGCTAGATGTCTCCACCCCCATCTAGAACAGGGAAGGATGCCTCGGTAGAAAAATGGCACTGGTTGCTGCTTTTTGTCTTACAGATGGGAGCTAACAATTCCAGCCTCACTCCTTTGAACTGTATCCTGAAAAACTGGGATAGATCTGATCCCCAGAGCTTAAAGCAGACACTCCTGATCTTCCTATGTGATACTGCATGGCCACGGTATCCCTTGGAGGACAGCAAACAGTGGCTGGTTGGAGAGTCACTTAATTATAATACTGTTTTACAATTAGGTTCTCTAGAGAACAAGGGAAATGGGTAGAAGCAGCATATTGCCTTTTTTTTTCTCTGCAAGACATGACATAGATTTCTAAGGGCACAGATTTGGGTATGAAACCTTCAGCTGCCTCCTGTCCTCCCACTTTACCCCCATACCCGGGGCTCCAAACTAAACAAACTGAAAGTCAGGGAACCCCTCCAGAAAGGGTTACCTTGGTCTTGGTAGAAACTCAAACCAAAATTCAAGTTGCCTTGGTCTCAATAAAAAAATCCAAATTGAGATTCAAACTGCCCAAGTAGAGGTCCAAACAACCCCTGTCTCAATATGACCTCAGGCTACTCTGGTTTCAATAGAAACTGAGACAATTGAAGTGAGAGACACTTAGACAACTAAAACTAAGGGTGAAATACAGGATGAAATGGAGGACAGGAGACAAAGAAATAAAGAAAAATAGACTTCTCCAATCTTTCCCTGGGATCATATGCACAGAGCAGCCAGAGAGGCTGAGGAATGACCGCACAAGCTGTTGCCTCTTCATGAAGCACCCACCGGGAGAAATAATCAGTTTATGAGAGTTAATAAGCCCTTTTCTTATCAAGAAATACAGAATAATACAGGAGGATCTGAGAGACTATTTGGAGGACCCAGAAAAATATATTAGAGCCTTTAAGGGTGTTACTCTGCTTTATGACCTTACTTGGAAGGATGTAATGTATATCTTGGGACAAACGCTGACTCCCGACTCAAAAAGTCGAGTTTTGGGGAAAGCAGTTGCTTATGGAGACGAATGGCTTGGTAATGAATCAGTCAGGAAGAGGGAGGATGAGATAACTGCCCTCCCCACTGGGAATCAGGCAGTCCCAACTACAGAACCAGACTGGGACTACAGCATAGCGAAAGGAATATGGGATCAGAGTCATTTTGTCAGATGTGTTCTTGAGGGACTCAGGCAAGCATGTGCTAAGCCTTTAAACTAGGGCAAATTGCAAACATAGAACAGGAGGAGAAGGAAGCTCTTGGTAAGTTCCTAGATAGACTGAGGGCAGCTGTTCCCAGATACACTGAGATTGGTCCTAAAAGTGAAGAGGGAAGAGTGATTTTGAAAGATCAATTTCTCACTCAGTTGGCTCCAGATATCCACCGTAAGCTACTGAAACAGGTGTTTGGACCAAATCAGTCTTTAGATAATCTGTTGCAACTCGCTCAGACAGTCTATTATGGCAGGGAATATGAGAAGAAAGAAAGGAAGAGGAAGACCAAGGAACAGGCAGAAGCCCTTGTTATGGCTGTCAGAACCGTTCTTAAACAGCCTGAGAAAAATGCCCAGGGGGCCCGGGTGAGAGGGATGGGCTTGCCATTACGGTGGAAAGGAGGGGCATCTCAAGCGGGATTGCCCTCAGGCCTCTCGGCCGCCCCCGGCTCCATGTCCAGTCTGCATGGGGCCACACTGGAGGAGAGACTGCCCCCAGAGGCATAGGTCCCAGGGGTTGGATTCTCAAGACAATCAGGACTGAAGATGCTCGGGGGTTCCCCCGCAAGCTCCTGTCCTAATTACACCTGAGGAACCTCGGGTATTAATAACTGTGGAGGGCCAATCCATCGATTTCCTTTTGGACACTGGGGCAACTTAATCTTTGCTTACTGAAGCCCCTGGCCCACTTTCTCCCCAATCCACTTGCATAATGGGACTGTCTGGACAACCCAAATGTTATTAGTTCAGTTGTCCTCTAAGCAGCAACTGGGACTCTGCTGTTTTCACACAAGTTTTTGATCGTGCCAGTCTCCCTCACCCCTTTTGGGGAGGGATATACTGAGAAAGGTCCATGCCTCTGTTTTCATGAATATGGAGCCCTTCCTTTCTCCCCCATTAATTTAACAAAATATAATCCTAGGGTGTGGCCTGATGGAAAGACTGTGGGTTGCACACAAAATACTATTCCTGTAGTTGTCAAGCTCAAAGACCGGAACCTATTTCAACATCAAAAGCAGTATCCGCTGAAACCGGAGGTTAAGGAAGGGTTAAAACCCATCATTGAGAATTTAAAGGAGCAGGGGCTGTTAATTCCCTGTAACAGTCTGTGCAACACTCCTATTTTGGTTGTGAAGAAGTCAAACGATAAATGAAGGCTAGTTCAAGATTTATGAAAAATAAATGACACTGTAGTTCATTTACATCCCGTGGTGCCTAATCCTTATACTCTATTGCCTGAAATTCCTGAACGAGCCAAATATTTCTCAGTAATTGATTTAAAAGAAGTGAAAGTGAAAGTCACTCAGTTGTGTCCAACTCTTTGTGACCCCATGAACTGTATAGTCCATGGAATTCTCCAGGCCAGAATACTGGAGTGGGTAGCTTTTTCCTTCTCCAGGGGATCTTCCCAACCCAGGGTTCAAACCCAGGTCTCCCGCATTGCAGGCAGATTCTTTACCAGCTGAACCACAAGGGAAGCCCAAGTATACTGGAGTGGGCAGCCTACCCCTTCTCCAGCAGATCTTCCCAACCCAGGAATTGAACTGGGGTCTCCTGCATTGCAGGTGAATTCTTTACCAACTGAGCTATGAGGGAAGCCCAACTGATTTAAAAGATGCCTTCTATTCTGTACTGTTGGGGGAGGAAAGCCAATTTTTATTTGGCTTTGAAGACCCCACCCAGCAAGCTTTGCCCCAGGGATTTTGTGACAACCCCTACCTATTTGGGCAAAGTTTGTCACAGGATCTACAAAACTTTAATAGCTCTGAGACAGTGGTGCTACAATATGTAAATAATATTCCACTCTGTACTGAGACAGAGGAAGCTTTCTCTCAAGCCTTAGAAGACTTCTTAAACTTTTTGGCTGGCTGTGGTTGTAAGGCATCAAGAGAAAAGGCTCATCTTTGTCAACAATCTGTTAAATATCTGGGCCTAATCATATCAGAAGGGACTAGGGTCATAGGCTCCGAGAAAATTGAACCTGTACTAAATCATCCCCTGCCTGTGACTTTGAGACAGTTGAGAGGATTTTGGAGCATCACAGGCTACTGCCACATTTGGATTCCAGGTTATGGGGAACTTGCTTGGCCTTTATTTAAACTTATAACTGAAGCTCAACAAGGCCAAACTGACAAACTGGTTTGGTGTTCAGATACTCAAAAGGCTTTTAAGGCTCTTCAAACTGCTTTCCTGCAAGCTCCCACTTTGAGCTTGCCCACAGGGTCAGAATTTAATTTGTCACTGAAATAAAAGGTATGGCCTTGGGAGTTTTGACCCAACCCCAAGGGCCTCACCAGCAACCTATAGGACACCTGAGCAGAGAGTCAGACACAGTGCACACGGGTGGCCACACTGTCCAAGAGTTCTTTCTGAAATTGCTTTATTGGCGCCTGAAGCTCTTACACTTACTAATGGGCAAAATCTTACTGTACTGACTTCTCATGATGTGAGTGGAATCTTAAACTCTAAAGTTAATATTTGGATGACAGACAGTCAGCTTCTTAAATATCAGTCATTGTTGTTAGAAGGACCAGTAACTAAGCTTAAAGTTTGTGGAAACTTAAATCCTGCCACTTTCCTTCCTGAGAAGGAAAATGAAACATCTGATCACGATTGTTCCCAATTTCTAATTTTACACTATGCAGCCCGGAAAACTCTGATGGATACCCCATTAGACAATCCTGACATGGCAATATTTATAGATGGCAGTTTATTAGTTCATTGGGAAGCATAAAACAGGTTACGCTGTGGTGTTGGCTGAACAGGTTTTCGAAGCAAAGTCTCTCTACCCGACCTGCCCCCCACCCCGCCCCCACCCGGGAATGAGTGCTCAGCTAGCAGAACTCGTGGCTCTGACCTGAGCGCTAAGAGTTATGCAAAGGGCAGCAAGTAAATATCTGCACTGATCCTAAGTATGCTTATTTGACTTTACATGCTCATGCTGCAATATGGAAAGAAAGACAGTTCATTTATTAATTTATTTATTTTTGGCGAAAGACAGTTTAAAACGGCAATAGGGTTAGGTGTTGAGAGCACTTACCATATGGCTTCTCGTTTGTTTAAAGGTAAAAATGTAATGAAAACTTTAAAGAACATTATCAAAAGATGTAAGGGTTGTCAGAAAAATAACCCAAAGACTGAAAATCTAGCAAAATCTGTTATGCCCGATGTCCGAATTTCCCAGCAGGAAAAGACAAGACCTCCTCGACAATGCAACACGCAAAGGAAGGGAAATTTATTGCTGACTCGAGTCAGGGCCCCTGCTGCAACCAACGCAGTGGTGCAAAGGCAGAGAGCCCCGAGCCCCAGTTTCCACGCACATTTATAGGGTGCTCGATTTCAAACATAAGCAGTGGGTAGTTAGCACAAACTGGTTACATGTTTGCGAAGCAATTTCATTGGTCAAACACACTTTAAAACTTCGCGTGCGCGCGGGACTTTCCAGGGGACTCTTCAGGAGGCTTACTTACTGGGCGCGTCTTGGTGCATGCTGATTGGCTCGCCTCTGGTGGCCTGTTGGAGGAGGAGGAGAATCACCCCACTCTTAGGCCCCCTCCTAGCGCAGGGCGCCTATCATGGCGCTAGTCTTGACAGTCTCACAAATCTAGGTTACAACAAAGTGAAAAATATCCTGGCGAGGCCTGGGAAATTTATTTTACTCATATGCCATATGCTCAAAGCAAATGGATATTTTTGCTTACGAGTTTGGGTGGATACCTTTACTGGATGGATTGAGGCTTTTCCCTGCCTTAGTGAACAGGTTAAGGAGGTTATAAAAATTTTAATCCATGAACTTATCCCCGGGTTTGGGCTGCCGTGGAGCCTTCCGAGCAACAGTGGTCCACCTATAAATCTGCTGTAACACATGGGGGTGTCAAAAGCTCTAGGAATAGTGAAAGGTTGCTGTTGAACGACAAGACGCTGGGATTCTTGGCCTCCAGAGGAGATGAATTCAATCCGGGGCCAGAGACGAGGCTGGATCGCTCAGAGCTTTTGTGTAATAAAGTTTTATTAAAGTATAAAGGAGATAGAGAAAGCTTCTGACATAGGCATCACAAGGGGGCAAAAGAGTACCCCCCTCGTAGTCTTTAGCTGTATGTTTTATAGTCACTCACAGTCTGTTAATGAAAAGAAAGGAATGTCATAAAATTTAGAATGGCACCAGATAATTCATCCCTGGCCATAAAACGATTGACTTGAATCTTGTAGAAGGGCAGAATGCCAACAAATAGTTTCGTTTACATAGATTAGGGGAACAATACCTGAGTAAGTAAGTTAGGCCATTTGGTGGAACCAACTTGAAGATAGAGTCTGGGGTACATTAACATAGCTTAAAACAACATTTCCATAAGAAAAAGAAATGTATTGGTTAACTCAAGGTTTGAGAGCAGTTAGCTTTAGGTGAGACAAGGTGTCATGGCAACACAGCATTTTAAGAGAAACCTCCTTTTAAAATTGGATGGAGAAGGAAAAACCTATCGCTGGTTTGTTTCTTCCTGTTGCTTAAGAGAGATAAAAATGTCTGGCACTTGCAGCCTCTTTCCTCCATTTGGAGACCCGTGGCCTTCCTGCCTGTTACCCTCTCAATAGACTACCACTTACACTGTTCCTGGATACCTCAATCCTCAGAAAAGGTTGAAAAAGCTAATCACATTATCAAAAGACATCTGTGCAAATTAACTCAAGAGATGCAGGATGATTGGCTTAAAGTTCTACCCACAGCTTTAATGAGGGCTCGAACTGCCCCCCAAAAGGAGGGATTGTCCCTCCTTGAATGTATTTATGGAAGACCCTTCTTATGCACAGACATTGTTATAGACCCTGACGCCTTGAGATTAACTAATTATGTAACTCAGCTCTCAGCTTTTCAGTAGGCATTAAAGAAACTCCAGGAGGTGACTCCTGACACAACCTCTGAGTCAAACAAGCCACTGTTTGAACCAGGAACCGAGTTCCTAATAAAAACATTGGGGTCTGGGGGGCAATCTCTCAAGCTTCTCTGGGAAGGCCCTTCCCAGGTTATTCTCTCTTCTCCCACAGCTGTCAAAGTGGCAGGAATTGATTTGTGGGTGCACCACACTCGAGTTAAGAGGTGACACCCTGACCATAACTAGTGATGTCATTTTATGTTTTCATGCTCTTACTTTTTACTTTCCAGATGGGCCTGATGAACCATGTGAGCTTGCTTCTGCTGACTCCAAAAATCCTGAGTCTGCCATTTGACCCTCAAGATAATGCCTTCCTGTCCTGGGCTCACTCCTACACCACATTCCATAATCGGTCTAATTGCTAAGTCTGCAGAACACTCCCCTCTTCATCAGTGGAAGGCTTCCTCTGGTTGGCATCTCCACTTCAGGGAAAGGACTTTCTCCAAGTCTTCAAATACCTTCAACAACAATCGTATGTGATGACTCTTCTTAATCTGATGACATCTAACAATCCTAAAACGGACTGGTGCAACACATTGTACCTTAACTATGGACATAATGTGACTTTTAACTTTGCTGATTGTTCTGTTTTTGCTGTTTGCTCCCTACATCTGTAACTGTGTAGCTGGGTTTGTTTCTAGCCTCATGAAGGCTTTTAAGTTACAAATGGGTTGCTCTAACTGAGAGGGTAACAGGCAGGAAGGCCAGGGGTCTCCAAATGGAGGAAACAGGCTGCAAGTGTTAGACATTTTTATCTCTCTTAAGCAGCAGGAGGAAACAAACTAGTGATTTTTTTTTCTTCTCCATACAAATTTGAAAGGAGGTTTCTCTTAAAATACTGTGTTGCCATAATGACACCTGGTTTCACCTGAAGCCAACTATTCTGAAACCTTGAGTTAACCAACACATTTTTCTTATGGAAATGTTTGTCTTAAGCTATGTTAATGTGCTATGCATTTATCCCAGACTCTGTCGGCTCAGAACCTACTTGACAAACCAGTATGTTATACTCAGATATTGTTCCCCTAATCTATGTAAATGAAACTATTTGTATGGTAATCTGCCCTTCTACAAGATTCAAGTCAATCGTTTTATGGCCCGGGATGAATCATCTGGTGCCAAGATTATCCCAAAATGCATCTTATGGATGAGGGGCCTAGTGCCATTCTGAGTTTTAAGACATCCCTTTTTTCATTAACAGACTACTAGTGACTATATAACATCCAGCTGAAGACTAGCAGGGGGTACTCTTTCTGCCCCCTTCTGATGCCTATGTCAGAAGCTTTCTCCATCTCCTTTATACTTTAATAAAACTTTATTACATAAAAGCTCTGAACAATCCAGCCTAGTCTCTGGCCCTGGATTGATTTCGTCTCCTCCAGAGGCCAAGAATTCCGGCATCTTATCGTTCAGCAACAACCTTTCATAACTCCTGCAACTGTGGCAGCTTCCTCCAACTACTACTTGGGGCCCCTGGATCATAGACCCTCAATATGAGGGTCAAGAGACTATGTTGCCTCACCAATCTAGGGACGACACCCCTTATCAGCTCAGAAGCAGTTGTGGAATGAGAATGATGACCCTTTCCCAAGGCAACATAATTCTCCTGAAAGAAAGTTTGGGAGTGAGGGGGTAACAGGCAGGAAGGCCAGGGGTCCCCAAGCGGAGGAAATAGACTGCAAGTATCAGACTTTTCTTTCTCTCTCTCAAGCAGCAGGAGGAAACAAACTACAAGTGTCAGACTGTTTTGTCCTTCTCTATACGAAATTAAAAGGAGGTTTCCTTTAAAATTCTGTGTTGCCATGATGACACCTGGTTCCACCTGAACTTAACTTTTCTCAAACCTTGAGCTAACCAACGCGTTTTTCTTATGTAAATGTTTTTCTTAAGCTACGTTAATGAGCTATGTATTTACCTTAGAATCTGGCTTTCTTCAAGTTGGTTCCACCTAAGACTCAGAACTGATAATGGCTCAACAAACTGGTATGTTTTATTCATGGAAATGTTCTCTCAAGCTATATTAACGAGACCATGTATTTGCTTATAAATCTACCTTTCTTCGAGATTCATGTTAATTGCATTATGGTCCAGGATGACTCACCTGGTGCCAATGCTTTCTCAAAGTGCATGTTGCGGGTGAGGGGCCTGGCGCCACTGTCTCGGTTTTTGGCATTTCTTTTCTCTAATTAGCAGCTTGCTAATGGGCATATAACTCCTTGCCAAAAACTAGCAAGGGGACACTCTTTTTGCCCCCTTCTGATGTCAATGTCAGCTTTCTCTATCTCTGTTATTCTCTAATAAATCCTTGTTACACAAAAGCTCTGAGCGATCAAGCTGCGCCACTGGCCCCAGATTGAACTCCTCTCCTCCAGAGGCCAAGAATCCCAGTGTCATTCATGGCTCACAGCAGAAACCTTTCAATCTGAGCCACAGCCAGCTCCCGATCTTGTTTTTGCTGGCTGTATAGAGCTGGATGGTTTATTAACTATAATTGTCAGACTGCAGTTCCAGAGCTTCTGATTTAGTAGATTTTCACACATCAGTCCAGGCACCAGGATGAAAATCGTTGTGCCATTTGGGTAACACTTTTAAAGAGTTAAGATAATACATCTTAATACATAAAAAGTCTTAATTTGAAACAAGAAGATTGCTAAGTGACTTCTGTATTAGGGCATTGTGAACTGAAATAAAAATGTAAGCATCAAAAATAACAGTAAATAAAGTGTTTTGTCAGAGAACACAGACAAAAGCAACATAACTTTATTATTATTTTTTGCACATAATAGACCTATTTACACTTAAGCAACATAACCTTTAAAAAACCAAATTTATCCTGTAGTTAGACTAATAAACTTGACTATTAGTTTTTTGTGAAGCAAAATTAAGAGTAAATATACTCTATGTGGTTTTAAAAAATCTTATCTAAGTTCGTTTCTTGATGGAATCTATTTTTAAAAATTTCCTATGTTTATTTTGGTAATTATTTTTCTGTTGATTATTTCTTGTGTTTGGAGCTGTAACAGGAGGGAAAGGGGCAGGGTACAACTTTTGAAAGAGTGACATGGCCCAAGGACACAACCTAAACCCATTAGGATCAAATGGGACCAAGAAGGCAGACAGAACTAGACCTTGATCTTCAACCAACAAGTGAAATACACACCCAGAGGCGCCATGGCAGTTCCAAGGCTCCATTCAAAGACCAAGGAGTGGGCTCGACCCAAATCCTGGAAATCTCCACCCCTTCCCAAAAACAGTTGGAATAGTCTGCCCACTCATTAGCATATGAAATGACCCAGCCGATAAAAACTAACCACACACTTTTGAGGCCACACTCGCCCTCTGCAATGGGACAAGCTCTTTCTGTGGAGTGTATTTCTCTCTGAATCTGAATAAATCCATTTCTTACCTATCAGTTTTCCTCTCACTGAATTCTTTCTCAATGAGACATCCAGAACCTGAGGTTTATTAGGCCCTGAAACCAGGTACCATGGGTTTTGGCTGTGTTCAAGTCCCAGCCACATGAGTTCAAATCCTAAGCAGGGTTTTGGCTTGGTTCAAGTCCGAATCTCTGGTAAATGGTATCAGCTGGTGACCACGAAGGGACAGTGATAAGGTAAGAAAAGGTTTAGAGTCAGTTCTTGGTCTTAAAGAGGCCCCTGGAACACCACGAGCCAGGTATGTTGGGGAGGATGCTCTGCTATTGTCTGCTTATTTGTGACTGGCAGGTCAATCCCGTATATGCACATCCAGCAGTAGGTCTAGGACAGAATTGTATCTAGGCCAGATTCTCTATGACTCTGAGGTTTTTCTCCTACTTTCTTGTGTTCTTGTTCATTTCTGCTCTATTTCTTCTGTTCACCCCAGAAGATTTCTTTTATTCCCCTCCCTCTAACCCTTACAAATGCTGACCCTTTATTCCCAGCTTACAACTAGACCAACACCATTGAGGACATCTCTGTGCCATTTCTTTGTGACAACTTTTGGGTACTAACAACCGGTTGGGAGACTACTTTGGAAGGGATAGCATCTAAAATTGTAAGTGCAAATCTTGACCAAATTGTGTGATGGATTTTTACCTAAGGGTAAAATTTTTGATAGAACAGGAGTTAGAGACATCATCTCTGGTTTAGGTCTAAAATGGGTCAGGCAGCATCAATCCCAACCAACACCCCCCTGTGTCTTATCCTCCAGGATTGAGAAAGATTCTGACTACTGGGATTAACAACAAAAAAACTTATTAGGCTATGTAATGATGTTTGGCCACAATATGAGCTAGGAAGCCAAGAAAAGTGGCCACTAAATGGGTCCCTGAGTTATGATACTATATTGCAGTTAGATTTATATTGCAGAAGGAAATCTACATGGAGTGAAGCTTCAATACGTTCACATTTTCATGGCCTTATATTTAGACAATGAGACCCAAAAGGAATTTAAGGTATGTGTAGCTCAGAGGGATAATTCTAGTAAGGACTCAAAAGACTAACTGATCTATGGCCCCTATGGGGCCATTCAAGGGTTAAATCCTCTGCAAGGAGGAGCCAGAGCTACTCCTGGCCTACTGAGAGGAACCATTGCTTCAGGGGAAGACATAGCTGGGGAAGAAAAGAAGCCCCACCCATATTCAGGAACCTCTTCTTTGTACCCTGAGTTACCCAAGGGGCCCATCCTTAGCCTGGTTAGCACTGGCAATAATTTAAGTTAGCAACCAACTGCTTTGCCTCTAAGAGAAGTTCCTGATGGAAACTGAGGAACAGTAAGAGTCTACGTACCTTTCTCAATGTTTGATCTAAGTATGGCAGAGGACAACTTGGGAAGTTTTTATGAGGATTCTGAATGTTTTACAAAAGAATTTACCTGACTACTGAGATCTTTTGATCTCACCTGGGAGGACTTACAGATTTTACTGCTGCACCCCTGAGGAAAAGCAGGGTGTGACGCTGGCAGCTGGAGCCTGTGCAGACCAGCCAGCAGCCCAGAGGCCACAGGGCCGTGCCATGCACCAGGTGGGGATGAACCTGTCCCTGAGGCAAACCTGCAATGGGATTGCCAGCTGAAGTCTATTGAGAGAGACAAATGGGATCATATGATTAACTGTTAATAGAAGGTATGATGAAACTTACAGTAAAACCTGTTAATTATGAAAAGGTGAAAAAGGCCCAGCAGGGACAGGATGAAAGCCCTGCAGTCTTCCAAAGGAGATTAGGATGTATACAAACATGGGTATCTCCTCCTCTGAGGGATGGTCCCTTCTGGCTGTGCATTTCATAGCCCATTCTGCCCCAGACATCAGGCACAAAATTCAGAAAGCAACTGTTGGTCCTCTGACTCCAGTGAATGATTTACTCCAATTGGCTTATTCAGTTTTCAATAATAGGGATAAGGCTGAAAAGGCCGAACTCACCCAGAGAGATATACAAGAGACCCAAATGATTGCAATGGCTTTGTGTGCTCAAAGACCACCAACCAGGAGGCTGCCCTTTCTGGGCCAGTCTGGCCCTGGAAGACCACAAGGCCCATGGGTACCCATACAAGGCCAGTGTATCCTGTGTAGAAAAAAGGCGCTGGCAGAAGGACTGTGGCTGATGTGCCCTTGGCAAGCCGCCAGGGCGCTGGCACAGGGAATGCCCCAGAGGCCAGAGAGTGACGGGGGGCCCTCAGTCATCGATGGCTTTGCAATCAGAAGACCAGTGGGGTCCGAGGCCAGAAGCGTCTCTGCCTGGAGATACCATCTACATAACTCATGTCCAGCCTTGGGTGGTCATTGACGTTCTGGCTGGCTGCTTGGTAGAATTTCTTATAGACACTGGTGCAACCTTCTCAGTCTTAACCCAGAGGATTGGAAATCTTAGCAATCATAAGGAATATGTAATGGGGTTGTCACAGAAGAAACAGGGGCACACTTTTCTGGAGCACATTTGTGCAATGCTGATGGTCGGTTGTTTTTGCATTTGTTTCTGTTTGTGCCTGATTGTCCCATCCCTTTAATGGGAAGAGATTTGTTAACTAAGTTAGGGGCCACTCTGTCTCTGGAGGGGCAAAGAAACCACCCTCATCACCAAATGGTTTTAATAGAAAACAGGAAGGGACAGATTGAACCTGAAGTTGAAATAGAAGACTGAATAGGCCCTGGAATGTGGAATATCAAGGTTTCAGGTCAGGCCAAAGATGTCCAGCCAGTGGTTACTACATAATATCCTCTAGAAATAGCTGTTGTTCACTGTCAGGGACATCAGTCTTAGAGTCCAAGGTCTGAAATTGGAAAGGGAAATCACCGAGCTGACCAAGAAGTGAAGAAAGTGCTTACATACCAACAGATAAAACACATGCAGTTTTAAAAGTCCTAGGTTTGACAGAGGAAATGCAACAATCTTGCTATACAAAGGAAGAAAGTTGGGCTAAAAATAAGGGGTTAATAAGTCAAAGTAACTTTCAATATGCCAGAGAATTTGGAAAACTCAGCAGTGGCCGCAGGACTGGAATAGGTCAGTTTTCATTCCAATCCTAAAGAAAGGCAATGTCAAAGAATATTCAAACTACTGCACAATTGCACTCATCTCACATGCTAGCAAAGTAATGCTCAAAATTCTCCAGCCAGGCTTCAACAGAACATGAACCAAAAACTTCCAGATGTTCAAGCTGGATTTAGAAAAGACAGAGGAACCAGAGATCAAATTGCCAACATCGGTTGGATCATTGAAAGAGTAAGAGAGAAAAACATCCAGAAAAATATTTACTTCTGCTTTGTTAACAATGCCAAAGCCTTTGACTGTGCACATCACCACAAACTGTGGAAAATTCTGAAAGAGATGGGCATACCAGACCACCTGACCTGCCTCCTGAGAAATCTGTATGCAGATCAGGAAGCAACAGTTAGAACTGGACATGGAACTACAGACTGGTTTCAAATTGGGAAAGGAGAATGTCAAGGCTGTATATTGTCACTGTGATTATTTAACTTCTATGCAGAGTTCAGTTCAGTTCATTTCAGTTGCTCAGTTGTGTCTGACTCTTTGTGAGCCCATGAACCACAGTACACCAGGCCTCTCTGTCCATCACCAACTCCCGGAGTTTACCCAAACCCGTGTCCAATGTGTCGGTGATGCCATCCAACCATCTCATCCTCTGTTGTTCCCTTCTCCTCCTCCCCTCAATCTTTCCCAGCATCATGGTTATTTCAAATGAGTCAGCTCTCCACATCAGGTGGCCAAAGTATTGGAGTTTCAGCTTCAACATCAGTCCCTCCAATGAACACCCAGGACTGATTTCCTTTAGGATGGACTGGTTGGATCTCCTTGCAGTCCAAGGGACTCTCAAGAGTCTTATCCAACACCACAGTTCAAAAGCATCAATTTTTCGGCACTCAGCTTTCTTTATAGTCCAACTCTCACATCCATACATGACTACTGGAAAGACCATAGCTTTGACTAGATGGACCTTTGTTGGCAAAGTAATACCTCTGCTTTTTAATATGCTGCCTAGGTTGGTCATAACTTTTCTTCCAAGGAGCAGGTGTCTTTGAATTTCACTGATGCAGTCACCATCTGCAGTGATTTTGGAACCGCCCAAAATAAAGTCTGTCACTGTTTCCATTGCTTCCCCATCTATTTGCCATAAAGTGATGGGACCGGGTGCCGTGATCTTAGTTTTCTGAATGTTGAGTTTTAAGCCAACTTTTTCACTCTCCTCTTTCACTTTCATCAAGAGGTTCTTCTTCTTTGCTTTCTGCCATGTGTGGTGTCATCTGCATATCTGAGGTTATTGATATTTCTCCCAGCCATCTTGATTCCAGCTTGTGCTTCCTCCATCCCAGTGTTTCTCATGATGTACTCTGCATATAAGTTAAATAAGCAGGATGACAATATGTAGCCTTGACGTACTCCTTTTCTTATTTGGAACCAGTCTGTTGTTCCATGTCCAGTTCTAACTGTTGCTTCCTGACCTGCATACAGGTTTCTCAAGAGGGAGGTCAGGTGATCTGGTATTCCCATCTCTTTCAGAATTTTCCACAGTTTATTGTGATCCACACAGTCAAAGGCTTTAGCATAGTCAGTAAAGCAGAAATAGATGTTTTTCTGGAACTCTCTTGCTTTTTTGATGATCCTGCTGATGTTGGCAATTTGATCTCTGGTTCCTCTGCCTTTTCTAAAACCAGCTTGAACATGTATATGCAGAGTACATCATGAGAAATGGTGGACTGGATGAAGCAGAAGCTGGAATCAAGATCGCCAGGATAAATATCAATAGCCTCAGATATGCAGATGACACCACACATGGCAGAAAGCAAAGAAGAACTAAAGAACCTCTTGATGAAAGTGAAAGAGGAAAGTGAAAAAGTTGGCTTAAAACTCAACATTCAGAAAACTAAGATCATGGCACCCGGTCCCATCACTTTATGGCAAATAGATGGGGAAGCAATGGAAACAGCTACAGGCTTTATTTTGGGGGGGTTCCAAAATCACTGCAGATGGTGACTGCATCAATGAAATTCAAAGACACCTGCTCCTCGGAAGAAAAGTTATGACCAACCTAGGCAGCATATTAAAAAACAGAGGTATGGCTGATTCATGTCAATGTATGACAAAACCCACTGAAATGTTGTGAAGTAATTAGCCTCCAACTAATAAAAATAAATGAAAAAAAAAGCAGAGGTATTACTTTGCCAACAAAGGTCTGTCTAGTCAAAGCTTTGGTTTTTCCAGTGGTCATGTATGGATGCGAGAGTTGGAGTACAAAGAAAGCCTAGTGCTGAAGAATTGATGCTTTTGAACTGTGGTGTTGGAAAAGACTCTTGAGAGTCCCTTGGACAGCAAGGAGATCCAACTAGTCCATCCTAAAGGAAATCAGTCCTAAATATTCATTGGAGGGACTGAAGCTGAAGCTGAAACTCCAATACTTTGACCACCTGATGTGAAGAACTGACTCATTTGAAAAGACCCTGATGCTGGGAATGATTGAAGGTGAAAGGAGAGGGGGGATGACAGAGGATGAGATGGTTGGATGGCATCACCAACTCAATGGACATGAGTTTGAGTAAACTCTGGGAGTTGGTGGTGGACAGGGAGGCCTGGCGTGCTGCAGTCCATGGGGTTGCAAAGAGTCGGTCTCGACTGAACAACTGAACTGAACTGAAGTCATAGTGGATGGTATATGTTAGATGCAAAGATTATGATTCCACAAGCTCAGCAATGGAAAGTAATCAAGGCCTTATATGAAACTACCCACTATGGATATGAAGGTCTTTGGAAATTGCTACAAAGATTGTGGGTAAAGGAATGAAAGTGGTGGTGGCCCAGATTACCAAATCATGTGACGTATGTTTACAAAATAATCCTAGAACAGTGCCACCCCCTCCTCCATTATTTAGACCCATTCAATACTGAGGAAATAACATGGAGAACTGGCAAATCGATTTTACTCAGATGACTAAGACCAGAGGATACAAATATTTATTGGTAAAGGTAGACACATACACTGGATGTGCAGAGACTTTTTCCATATGGACAGAAAAGGTGTAACAAATAACTTGATTAAAAAGACAGTCCCACCTTTCTGTTTACCTCAATATATACAAAATGATAGTGAACCTCTCCCAGATTTAGGAATTATTTTGGGAAAATGGTTTGGGATCCCGAGATCATGGCTGAAAGCCTGGAACAGGAGCTGTGAGCTCTGTGTGTCTGTGTGCTCGTGCGTGTCTATATGTGTGTTATAGATGTGTGATATTGCCAAAATAATTCATAAAAGAGCTCTATTTAATTGAATTAAAGGAAATTAAATACCCATATAAATACTCAAAAATACAAAATAATCAGGCCAGAATGAATTTCAGCCTCATGTTAGCTGAAAAATATTCAGGGCAAACTGATACCTGGTATTAAAAGTGGTTTAAGCTTTTTGGTGTGATTAATACAGGCAGAGAGTTACACATGATTAGGACTTTCTAAGGTTTGATTAAATTTAGTTGGGTAAATGGCTTTTGTTAGGAATGGGCTAAGACAAGACTGAGTTTGATTTCTCCAAATTATTCTCGAAATGCTGCTTTTGACAAACAGATAGAGATGAGTTTCCTGTAAGTGACTTGTATTTGCTTTTGAGATCTTTAGGGAAAAAAATCTTTAGGTTAGGGAATAAGTATTGTCTCCCAGTGACTTATGACCTTATCTGACAAAAAGCTAACTTTGGGATGTTTTAGAGGGCTCTTGAGGTAACTCAAGGAGAAATATTGAACTAGGGTTGTTTGGTATGTCATGTTAAATGTGATCGTTTGTAATTCTGACTATTGTAACCAGACTTTATTGTATACTGTAATCAGATGTTTGACCATGCCTTTTGAGTCTTTTGTCATTTATAGATATTTCTGTACACTGTTAGTGGTACAAAAATTGCTGCATTATCAAGAAGACACACAGCAAGGCTCAGGAACCAGTTACAACAGTTCCACATCAGGATGACAGCTGTGTATGGATTTCAGCCCATGCGGACTAAAACAAGGCGCTGCCCTGCCCCTGCCCTAAATCAGGCATCCAGAGACCTACACTCCCTGATAGGCAGGGTCCATGCCCCTTTTCAGCCTCGACGCAATTACAGAAGATGGACCTTTGCCCTTCTGCTTCCCATAAGAATATGGGAGTAAAATCTCTGAGGGGGGAATGTAACAGGGGGGAAAGGGGCAGGGCACAACTTTTGAAAAAATGATATAGCCCAAGGACACAACATAAACTGATTTGAATTAAACGGGACCAAGATGGCAGACAAGACTAGACCTTGATCTTCAATCAGCAAGTGAAATGACACACCCAGAGATGCCATGGCAGTTCCAGGGCACTGTCCTAAGACCAAGGAGTGGGCGCTGGCCCAAATCCTGGAAATATCTGCCCCTTTCCAAAAGCATGCTTCCCTTGTGTGGCTCAGCTGGTAAAGGATACGCCTGCAATGTGGGAGACCTGGGTTCAATCCCTGGGTTGGGAAGATCCGCTGGAGAAGGGAAAGGCTACCCACTCTAGTATTCTGGCCTGGAGAATTCCATGGACTCTATAGTCCATGGGGTCGCAAAGAGTCGGACACAACTGAGTGACTTTCACTTTCACTTTTCCCAAAATAGTTGGAATAGTCCTCCCACTCATTAGCATATGAAATTACCCAGCCTATAAAAACTAACCAGCCCACATTTCAAGGCTACACTCAACCTCTGTGATGGCCCAAACTCTGTGGAATGTGTTTCTCTCTGAATCTGAATAAATCCATTCCTTACCTATCACTTTGTCTCTCACTGAATCCTTTCTGGGATGAGACATCAAGAACCTGAGCTTTATTAGGCCCTGAAACCAGGTATTGTGAGTTTTTGCTGGGTTCTTGAGTCCCAGCCCTGCGGGTTCAAGTCCCAATCTGTGGTGAATGGTTTCACGGCTAGCCATCAGCTCTTGCTGTCTTTAGAACGAAGTGTAGTTGAAGTAAGTGACTTCCCTGGTGGCTCAGATGGCAAAGCGTCTGCCTGCAATGCAGGAGACCTGGCTTCGATCCTTGGGTGGGGAAGATCCTCTGGAGAAGGAAATGGCACCCCACTCCAGTAGTCTTGCCTGGAAAATCCCATGGACGGGGAAGCCTGGTAGGCTACAGTCCATGGGGTTGCAAAGAGTCGGACTCAACTGAGCTACTTCACACACATAGTTGAAGTACATTACTATATTTGATTTGCATGTACAAGATAGTAACTCAACGTTTTTATGGACTATACTCCATTTAAAGGTGCTACCAGATGAAAGTGCTAGTTGCTCAGTTTTGTACAACACCTTGCAACCCTGTGGACTGAGGCCCACCAGGCTCCTTTGTCCATGAAATTCTCCAGGCGGGGATACTGGAGTGGACTGACATTCCCTTCTACAGGAATAACGGCTCTATTTCCCTCTACTGTATACTCTGTCCTTGTAGCTTATTTATTTTATACGTAGTGTTTCTTGTCTCCTAATCCCCTACCCTTATCTTGCCCCTCCGCCTCCCACTCCCCGCTGGTAACTATTAGTTCTCTTAATCTGTGAGTCTTTCTGTTGCATAGATAAATTCACTGGTGTCATATTTTAGATTCCAGTATAATCGAAATCATATTGTATTTGTCTTTGTCTTCCTGACCTCACTTACTAATATAACTTCTAAGCTCATGTTGCAGAAAATGGAATTATTTTAATCTTTTTATGTTACATATATAAAAATATGGTTAAGTAGATTCATATATGAAAATAGAAATTTATGTATTTCATAAAGGAAAATATAGGAGCATAGTTCATATATGAAAATAATTGAATTTGCCATATTTCATATATGAAAATACAGGTAAATATTTCACACGTGAGAAGAGAATTTTCTATATTTCATATATGAAAATATGGGTGCCTATTTCAAATATGGAAATAGAGTATTCAGTATCTCATATATGAAAATATTGATGCATATTTTATATATGAAATTAGGATTTTCTGTTTCATTTGTGAAAATATGGGTGCATGTTTCATATATGAAGATGCATTTTCTATATCGCATATATGCATATAGAGGTGTGCATTTCACATATTAAATAGACTTTTCTCTCTATTTTATATCTGAATATATGTGTATGGTTATATATTCATATTTTAATACATGGAAGGAAGAAGATAGTCCTTCTGGATTATCTATTACAGATACAGACTTCTATACGTATGTCAGTGCCAACTTCCAAGTTCAGTTAGTGCTGCTCTTATTATGTGGAGCCCTTTGCTTCTGTTTGAATTCTCAGTCTCTCTTTGTGCTGTAAAGTATTTCCTTTGCATCACTTTTTTATTTTTTATTTATTTTATTTTCTCTTTAAAATTTATCTAGAAAGGACATCATATGCTCTTGTCTTCTGCTGACTGGCTGATTTTCCTTTATGTACGATCCTTCAAGGTCCATCTTTGTGGCTACCAGTGACATAAGTTTATAATTTCATTGTTTTTTTGGGGGGGTGAATAATAATCCATTGTATATGTTTACTACATCTTGAAGCTTTTATCTGTCGGTGGAGATTTTGCTGGTTCTATCTCGTCTATTGTAAGAAATGGGGCAGTGCATGTTGGGGTGCATATGTCATTTTGAATGACGGTTTCCTTGGGATTATAGTCGCAGGTGTGGACATGTTAGATTTTCCGTTTAGCTCTCTTGACAGATTTTTTTCCTGGCATGCGGAGACTGTACAGAGGCTGCTGCCAATGAACATTCCCACTGACAGTGTAGAGGTGTTCCCTTTCCTTCAGGCTCTGCTGTGTTTGTTGTTTGTGAACTTGTGAGGACGGCCATTCTCACTGGTGGGATTGGATTTCTCCTTGTCATTTTGATCGGCATTTCTGCAGGAATTAGGAATACTGTGCATCTTGTCCTGCAGCGGTGGTATCAGGTTTTTTTGTTTTTTTTTATGAGTGTGAGGAAAATACACAAGTGCCAAGTGGCTTTTAGATAGTTGTGTTTGGAATTTATTTAGCAATCCCTGCCCCAGGACACTTCCCGAGGGCAGCTGTCATTAACAGATTCCCAGGACTTGTGAATAGTGGCTCAGATGGCAAAGCGTCAGCCTACAACGCGGGAGACCTGGGTTCGATCCCTGGGCAGGGAACATCCCCTGGAGAAGGAAATGGCAGCACACTCCAATACTCTTGCCTGAAAAATCCCATAGACGGAGGAACCTGGTAGGCTACAGTCCACAGGGTTGCAAAGAGTCGGACAAGACTAGCAACTTCACTTCACTAAGCTATGGTGGGCAAGTTGCAGTTACAGGAAATGTCCAGCAGGCGGCAGCACTTTTTCTTGCCCACCTTGGGTTCCTGGGGTCAACCAGAGCCTTAGGGCAAGTTGGCTTCTCGGGCTGAGAAATAGAGTGGAAAGTACCTGAGCAAACAGGAAAGGGCTTGAGTTTCACTTGTGGTTTTCCATACTTTCTTCATTTTTAGTCTCAGTCTTGCAATAAGGAGTTCGTGATCTGAGCCACCATCAGCTCCCTGTCATGTTTTTGCTGACTGTGTAGAGCTTCTCCATTTTTGGCTGCAAAAATCATAATCAATCTGATTTCGGTGTTGACTATCTGGTGATGTCCATGTGTAGAGGAGCAACCAGAACCTTAGGGAAAGTCCTGTTCCTGGATTGTCAACTAGAGAGGAATGTGCCAGAAGAAACACCCAGGGTTTGTGTCCCGTTCCTTCTTCCTTCCTTACCCCTATCCCCTGGACAAATCCCAGTTCTTGAAACACCACTCTGCAGAGGGTGCTGTCAGCTGTAGGTGTGGTGACCCTAAGAAGGACGCTGGAGGTGGGCTTGCACTTACGTCAGAAGGGCCCCCTTGCATCTGGAGGCTGTGGGTCTGTGCAGAGGGGAATGGGCATTTCAGGATCCAAAGGAGGTTTTGTTGGCTGGCGCATCCTCCCCAGCTCCATCAGGCCAAGACAGTCCATCTGTGGGACCCAGGCTTGCCCAGGCTCCAGGTCACAATGGCCTGAGGGAAATAGAGTCAGCATTTTCTTTTTTAAAATTTTTATTTTATATCAGTGTAGAGATGACTTGGATTTCCCTGGTAGCTCAGCTGGTGAAGAATCTGCCTGCAATGCAGGAGATATGGGTTCGATCCCTGGGTTGGGAACATCCCCTGGAAGAGGGCATAGCAACCCACTCCAGTATTCTTGCCTGGAGAACCCCCATGGACAGAGGAGCCTGGGGGGCCATGGGTCACAAAGAGTTGGACATGACTGAGCAACTAAGCACAGCACAGCACAGAGGTGACCAACGATGTTGTACAGCACGTTTGTTTGTTTCTCTTTTTTGAAGTGTTCAGCAACGTGATTCACTTATGCATAAATGTATGGTGTTGTTCAGTCACTCAGTCATTTCCGACTCTTTGCAACCCCAGTGACTGTAGCACTCCAGCCCTCCCTGTCCTTCACCATCTCCCAAAGTTTGTCCAAGTTCATGTCCATTGCATCAGTGTATGTGTTCTTTTTCAGGTTATCTTCCCATATAATTTATTACACAGCATTGAGTAGGAGTCTTTGTCCTGCAGTGGGTTGATTATTTCCTAAAGAGTAGTGTGTAAATGTTCATATCCACCTGCTCGTTTCTCACTGCCTACCATCTTTCCCTTTTAGTAACCATAAGGTGCTTTTCCTATGTCTGCGAAGCCATTTCTATTTGCTAAAGAAGTTTGCTTGTATCTTTTTTTAGAGTCCACCTGTAAGTGATATCCTATGATATTTGTCTTTCCTTGTCTCACTTAACTTCACTTAGTATGATCATCTTTACTTTCTTTCTTGTATCTGGACATGACATGATGCTGTCCTTTTTATAGCTGAGTAGTATTTCTCCGTGTGTATGTACCCCATCTTGTTTACCCATTCATCTGTCCTTGTCCACTTAGATTGCTTCCATGTCTTGGCCACTGTACATAGTGTTGCCCTGAACATTAGGGTGCAGCTGTCTTTTATTATTTTTTTTAATTTAATTAAAAATAAATAAATAAATAAGTTTATTGTTAACAGCAACAGCAATAATTAAGCTGGTGAGCATCTTTTCATGTCCTTCATGGCCACCTCTTTGTCTTCTTTGGGGAAACGTTCATTTAAATCTTTTGCCCCTATTTGATTGGGTTGTTTGTTTTTTACGAGGTTTATGGGCTGTTTGTATGTTTCAGAATTGAATTCCTCAGGGGTGTCTCTGTTCACAAATATTAGTTTCATTCTGGGGTATCTCTTTTTGTTGTATTTATGGTTTCCTCTGCTGTGCCAATGCTTTTAAGTTGAATTAGGTCCCATTTGTTTATTTTTATTTTATTTGTCATTATTCTAAGAGGTGGATCCAAAAGATCTTTCTATGATCTATGTCAAAGCATGTCCTTCCTATATTTTCCTCAAGAAATTCATAGTGTCCATCCTTACATTTTGATATTTGTACTATCTGGGCCTTATTTCTGCGAATGATGTTAGGGAGTATTCTAGTCTCTTTCTCATTTTCATTAAGGCGCCTCCACACTGTCCTCCACAGAGGCTGTTACCAATTTACATTCCCACCAACAGTGAGGGAGAGTTTCCTTTCGACTACACCCTCTTCTGGATTTATTGTTTGTTGACTTTTGGACAATGGCCATAGTTAACGGTGTGAGGAAATACTTCATCGTAGTTTGATTTGTATTTCTCTAATATTTAGCAATGTTGACATATTTTCATTTTTTTTTTAAACAGAGTGAGTAAAACTTAGCTCTTGAGATTTGCTTCTTGAATGTCTGCTCTGTTTTGAATTCTTTTTTGATAACATATCCCAGGACATATCTTGAAAGCAGGTGCTTTGTCTTGATGGCCCCACAGGCCTTGTAAATGTTAGTTGCCCATAAGCACAGGTTTTACATTTTCTTTTAGTGGATAGAGCCACAAGGTGGCAGCATTTATCATGGCACCTTTTTTATCTTTAAATATGATTTTTATTTTATATTAAAGTAGAATTGATTTCCAGTGTTGTGTTTGTTTTAGATGTACAAGACATTGATTCAGTTGTTCATAAAGGTGTATCTTCTTTTTCGGATTCTTTTCCTGAATAGATTTATTAGCGTGTGTTAGAGTGTATTCAGTAGTGTTCCCTATGCGATTCAGTAGGTCCTTCCTTTTTGATAATATATTTGACATATATTAGTTTGTATATGCTAATCCAAACTTTGTAATATGTCCCTCCCCACTGTTTCCTTTTTAATATTCATGCCTATGTTTTCTAAATCTGTCAGACTCTCATCTGTATGAATCAGTAGATCCCACCTGCAAGTGATCTCTTACGGAGTTTGTCTTTCTTCTCTGTCTTCACTTTCTGTCATAATCTGTCTGTCCATGTTACTGCAAATGGAATTAGTTTTTTTTTTCCCGGCTGAAGAATATCTCTCGGTATATTTATACCTTAGAGTCTACATTTTTCTGCTGATGGACATTTTGGTGGATTCTCTGTCTTGGCTATTGTAAAGAGTGCTGCCATGAAAATCAGAGTGGGCACGTTGTTTTAAATTTTAATGTTCATCAGATCTAACCCTAGGATTGGCATTGTCTGATCACAGCATAGCTCTATGCTTAGATTTTTAAAAACCTCTATACTGTTCTCCATGGTGGTGGCACCTCAGTGAGGAGGATTCCCTTTCTTCCACTCACTTTCCAGTACGTATTCTTTGTAGATTTTTTTTGACAATGGGAGTTCTGATCAGTGGAAAGGATACTTCACTGTAATTTTTATCAGCATTTTAAAGTAATTAGTGAAGTCACTCAGTCGTGTCCAACTCTTTGCGACCCCATGGACTGTAGCCTACCAGGCTCCTCCATCCATGGAATTTCCCAGGCAAGAATACTGGCATGGGTTGCCATTTCTTTCTCCATGGTATCTTCCTGACCCAGGGATCGAACCTGGGTCTCCTGCATTTCAGGAGACACTTTACTGTCTGAGCCACCAAGGAAACCTTATAAAAAATAATTAGAGAGAGCGAGGGTGGGATGATTTGGGAGAATGGCATTGAAACATGTATATTATCATATGTGAAACGAATCACCAGTCCAGGTTGGATGCATGAGACAGGGTGCTCAGGGCTGGTGCACTGGATGACCCAGAGGGATGGGATGGGGCGGGAGGTGGGAGGGGGGTTCAGGATGGGGAACACATGTACACCTGTGGTGGATTCATGTCAATGTATGGCAAAACCACTACAATATTGAAAAGTAATTAGCCTCCAATTAAATAAATTTATATTAAAAAATAATTAGTGATGTTGAGTATCTTTCCATGTGGTTATATTTTATTCAGTGTGAGTACAATTCACCTCTTGAATCTGGCTTCTTGCAAGTCAGTCCTGTTTTGAAACCTTGTCCAGGGATTACACCCCAGGGCATTTCTTCAGGGCTAGTATCATTCAGAGCCCTACAGACCTTGGGACTACTAAGAGCCCTCTGGCACCGGTTTTAAGGTGTGTATGTTAATTCGAAGCAGCTAAGTACTCCCTGCCCCTACCTTTCTTTTGGTAACCCTAAGTTTCTTTCCCAAGTCTGTGAGACCATTTCTCTTTTGTAAAGAAGTTCATTTGTATCAATTTTTAGATTTAACCAGAAGTGATATCATATGATACTCTTCTCCCTTCACTTAATATGATCATCCCTACTTTCTCCCTCGTGGCTGGACACGGCATTATTTCATCATTGCTGCGTGATACTGCCTTGTATATATGTACCCCTTCCTCTTTATCCATTCATCTGTGCTTCTACACTTAGGTTGCTACCATGTCTTAGTGAATGTACCCATGAAACAGCTGTCATTTCAGGGGAGCTCCAAAGAGCTCTGGTGCTATAGTCCTTTATATTCACATAGAGAACAATTCAGCAAGAGCAAAGTGGCAGATAGGAAGTGATTTATTAAACTAGGACGTTTGCAAGCTTTACAAGCAGGCAGGTGAGAAATACTGCCCCCTGAGAACTTAACTAGGCTATAGTTTATAATCAAAGGAAAAGTGGGCAGGGGAAGAAGACCTTCTTTGTCTTTCTTGAGTAGATGTCACATTCCCATCGCAGTTCCTCCCCCAAATAGGGCAGGAAGTTTACTCATCCTTCCATATATGGTCAAGAAGCCTGGGCGCTGAAGAATGGATGCTTTTGAACTGTGGTGTTGGAGAAGACTCTTGAGAGTCCCTTGGACTGCAAGGAGATCCAACCAGTCCATCCTAAAGGAGATCAGTCCTGGGTGTTCACTGGAAGGACTGATGCTGAAGCTGAAACTCCAATACTTTGGCTCGTGATGTGAAGAGCTGACTCACTGGAAAAGACCCTGATGCTGGGAAAGATTGAGGGCAGGAGGAGAAGGGGACGACAGAGGATGAGATGGAAAAATATTTTCAGGTCTCAGTATAAGGAGGGTTTTTCATTTTGAAAATTCACCTTCCCATAACTGATTTTTTGTGTGTGTGAGTACACAGTGCCTCTCTTGGGGTCATTAATTTACTGAGCTCACTGGGCAGGATGCGGGTCTCATGCCACCATCATTTTATTGTTTGGGGGCATCTCCCATGCTCCTGTTGCAAGGTTTTGTTGCTAAACAAGCCTGGTTTCTTGAGTAATCATTAACTTAAAGGAGTTTTCCATATTTTTTTCACTTATAATCCTTTAGTGGGATTAACTATTTAAGCAACTATTTTGTCCACTCTGTCCCTGTCAGTCCGTGCTGTCATGATCATCGCGGAGCAGCTGTCTCTTCAAATTCTGGTTGCTTCCCAATCTATGCCCAGGCATGGGATTGCTGAGTCATTTGATACTTCTATGTTTAGTTTTTAAAGGAACCTCCCTACTCTTCTCCATAGCAAATGTGCCAATTTACATTCCCACCACAGTGGAGGGTTCACTTCTTCCAACACCCCTCGGCATATATTGCTTCTGATTTTTTGAGATGGCCATTCTGACCGGTGTGAGGCGATACCTCGGTCAACTTTTTGAGTTGCTTTTCTCTAAGACACTTTCTCTTCCACTTCCCGGGCGGTTCAGTGGCAAAGAACACGCCTGCCAGTGCAGGAGATGGAGCTTCAACCCTGGGTCGGGAAGATTCCCTGAAGGAAATGGCAACCCATTCCAGTATTCTTGCCTGGAAAATCCCATTGAGAGAGGAGCCTGGTGGGCTACAGTCCATGAGGTGGTAAAGAGTAGTGAAAGCTTTGGGCAGTAAGCTGTGAACAGATCCGGTATTTGTGACCTCCTGAGGAGAGGATTTCGATTTGGAGACAGAGATTAGCTTGATCACTCAGAGCTTTTGTGTAGCAAAGTTTAATTAAAGTGCAAAAGGGATAGAGAAAGTTTCTGACAGACATCAGAAGGGGACAGAAAGATTGCCTCCTTGCTGATTTTTTAGCAAGGCATTTCATACATGTTAGTAAGCTGCTAATCATAGATAAAAGAAACACCTCAGATTCCCAAGCAAATACATAGTATCGTTAACATCGCTTAAGAAAAAGATTTCCATGAGTAAGGCAAACATATTGGCTTGTTGAGCCATTAGCAGCTCAACCTTTTTCTCAAGGTTTGAGAAAAAGTTGGTTTCAGGAGGAACCAATTTGAAGAAAGATAGATTCCCAAGCAAATACATAGTGTCATTAACGTAGCTTAAGAAAAGCATTTACCTGAGTAAGATGTATTGTTTTGCTGAGTCATTAGCAGCTCAAAGTTTGTTTCCGGCAGAACCAAATGTCATGGCAACACAGGATTAAAGGAGCCTCATTTAATCTTGTAAAATGAAAACAAAAAACAAAAAACAAAAAACAAAAAACACAACAACAAACGCCTGCCACTTGCTATTTATTTCCTCTTGGGGACCCTGACCTCCCTACCTAATTAGGCCTACCTAATTCTTTCAGTAGGAAAAAACTTACTGTCTAAGGAACCAACAACAAAGAATTAGTGATACTGAGCATTTTTTCATGTGCTTTACGGCCACCTGTATGCCTTCTTTGGATAAATGTCCATTTAGACCTTTGGCCCATTTTAAAAATTGGGTTGTTTATTGAGTTGTATGAGCTGTTTGTAAGTTTTGCAGACAAATTCCCTATGGGTATCTTCATTTGCAAAAATTTTTTTCCTATTCTGAGAGCTGTCATTTTCTTTCATTTATAGTTTCCTTTGCTGTGAAAATACTTTTGAAGTTTGTTAGGTTCCATTTATTTATTTTTTTATGATTTTAAGAGGTGGGTCAAAAAAGAACTGGCTGCAATTTATGTCAAAGTATATTCTGCCTATATTTTCCTCAAGAATTTCACAGTATCTGTCTTTCCATTTTGATCTTTAATGTAGTCAGGGTTTATTTTTGCATATGGTGTTAGGAAGTACCGTGATTTCATTCTCATATCCACAGTTTAAGGAACCTCCACATTGTCTTCTGGAGTGGCTCTTCCCAGTTTACATTCTCAGCATCAATGTGGGAGGGTTCCTTTTGTAGCAGCTGAGTAGTATTCTATTCTAAAGTTGTACTACTTAGTCTTCATTTTTCAGTCGATGGATGGTTTGATGATTCTATGTCTTGTCTGTTGCAAATAGGGCTGCCCTGAAAATAGGGTTGCACGAGACATTTCCAGTTATGATTTCTCCAGAACTAATGGAGGGGTATGATTGACAGATTATATGGTAATTCTCTGTTTAGTTTTTAAAGAACCTCCATGCACTTATCGATAGTGGCTACTCCATTTACATCCCAGCCAGTAGCGTGGGAGGGTTCCCATTAACCCACAACCTCTGCAGAGTTTATTGTTAGTAGATTTTTTTGATGATGCCATTCTGACTGGTATGAGGTGATAACTGTAGTTTTGATTTGCATTTCTTTTATAAATAGTGATGTGGAGAATCTTTTCATGTGTTTTGCATTTTATACACTGTGAGTACCATTCACCTCTTCAAATCAGCTTCTTGAAAGTTGACTCTGGCTTGAATTTTTTCTGATGTTTTATCCCAGGAGGTTTCATGACAACAGACATGTGACTATTAAGAGCCCATCAGCATCATTTTATTTTATTTTATTTTTTTATTTTTTATTAGTTGGAGGCTAATTACTTTACAATATTGTGGTGGTTTTTGTCATACATTGACATGAATTAGCCATGGATATACATGTATTCCCCATCCCGATCCCCCCTCCCACCTCCCTCTCCACCCAATCCCTCTGGGCCTTCCCAGTGCACCAGGTCCGAGCACTTGTCTCATGCATCCAACCTGGGTAAGAGCCCATCAGCATCATTTTAAAGTTGCTGTTATGAGAAATGGCCACGAGACTAAAACATTTCTTCAGGCAGATCACTTTCTTTTTTTGTGTGATTTAATTTATATTTTATACTGTAGTAGAGTTGATTCCCTGGAGAAGGAAGTGGCAAACGACTTCAGTATTCCCGCCTTGAGAACCCCATGAACAGCATGAAAAGGCAGAAAGATAGGACACTGAAAGATGAACTCCCCAGATCAGTAGGTGCCCAATATGCTACTGGAGATCAGTGGAGAAATAACTCCAGAAATAATGAAGACATGGAGCCAAAGCAGAAACAACACCCAGTTGTGGATGTGACTGGTGATGGAAGCAAGGTTCAATGCTGTAAAGAGCAATATTGCATAGGAACCTGGAATGTCAGGTCCATGAATCAAGGCAAATTGGAAGTGATCAAAGAGGAGATGGCAAGAGTGAACGTCAACATCTTAGGAATCAGCAAACTAAAATGGACTGGAAAGGGTGAATTTAGCTCAGATGACCATTATATCTACTACTGTGGGCAAGAATCACTCAGAAGAAATGGAGTAGCCATCATAGTCAACAAAAGAGTCCAATATGTAGTACTTGGATGCAGTCTCAAAAATGACAGAATGATCTCTGTTCATTTTCAAGGCAAACCATTCAATATCATGATAATCCAAGTCTGTGCCCTGACCAGTAATGCTGAAGAATCTGAAGTTGAACTATTCTATGAAGACTTACAAGACCTTTTAGAATTAACACCCAAAATAGATGTCCTTTTCATTATAGGGTCATGGAATGCAAAAGTAGGAAGTCAAGAAACACCTGGAGTAACAGGCAAATTTGGCCTTGGAGTACAGAATGAAGCAGGGCAAAGGCTAATAGAGTTCTGCCAAGAGAATGCACTGGTCATAGCAAACATCCTCTTCCAACAACACAAGAGAAGACTCTACACATGGACATCACCAGATAGTCAACACCAAAATCAGATTGATTATATTCTGATAAACAGTGGAAAGAGTGGCAGACTTTATTTTGGGGGGCTCCAAAATCACTGCAGATGGTGACTGCAGCCATGAAATAAAAAGATGCTTGCTCCTTGGAAGAAAAGTTATGACCAACCCAGACAGCATATTAAAAAGCAGAGACATTACTTTGCCAACAAAGGTCCATCTAGTCAAGGCTATGGTTTTTCCAGTGATCACGTATGGATGTGAGAGTTGGACCATAAAAAAAGCTGAGTGCTGAAGAACTGATGCTTTGGAACTGTGGTGTTGGAGAAGATTTGTGAGAGCCCTTTGGACTGCAAGGAGATCCACCCAGCCCATCCTAAAGGAAATCACTCCTGAATATTCATGGGAAGGACTGATGTTGAAGCTGAAACTCCAATCCTTTGGCCACCTGATGTGAAGAGCTGACTCATCAGAAAAGACCCTGATGCTGGGAAAGATTGAGGGCAGGAGGAGAAGGGGAGGACAGAGGATGAGATGGTTGGATGGCATCACCGACTCAATGGACATGAGTCTGAGCAAGCTCTGGGGAGTTGGTGATGAACAGGGAGGCCTGGCATGCTGGGGTCCATGGGGTTGCAAAGAGTCAGACACAACTGAGTGATTGAACTGAACTGAACTGAGAATGTCATAGAGTCGGACTTAAACAGGCCGTAGACTTTTCAGACTGGCTTCTTTCACTCGCTAAAGTTCCTCCATGTCCTTTCGTGGCTGGATAACTCATTTCTTTTCATTGCAGAATAATATTCTATCGTATGGATGTGTTCCAGTTTGCTTATCTGTCCACCTACCAGCCAACATCGTGGCTGCCTTTGGCGCTGGGTGACTAAAGCTGCTAGACATCACTCTGTGGGTTTTTCTGCAGACACAAGTTTTCAACTTAGTTGGGTAAAAACCCTGGAGCGTAGCTGTATGTTTCTGCTTTATAAGAAACTGACAAACTGCCTTCCGAAGTGGTCTTAAGTTTCACATTCCCACCAGCAAGGCATTCAGAGTTCCTGTTCATCTGCCTCCTGTTAGCATTTGATTTTTTCCTTTTCTTTTTTGCCCTGCTTGCCCTATCTCGGTCCCCAGACCTGGAACAGAACTGGGGGGGGGCCTCTGAAGTGACAGTGCTGGGTCCTAACCACTGGCCCCCCAGGGAGTTCTCGGTACTTTGTCTCAATGTGATATTTCCCTGTGATATATAATATTCCTATCTTTTCATGTGCTTGTTTGACACCTGTTTATCCTCTTTGGGGAGATTATGTTTCCAGACCTTTTGCCCATTTTTATTTTGGATTTTTGTCTTGCTGTCCAGTTTTGAGATTTTTTTTTTTTTGCCTATTTTGGGTTCAGTCCTTTATCAGAGACGGATTTTTGCAAATATGATCTCCCAGTCTGTGACTTGTGTTTCCATCCTCTTAACAGTCTCCTTTGTAGAACGTTAAGTTTTTCATTTTAATAAGTCCAACTCATCAACTTTTTTTTTAACATGGATCATGTTATTGATATATTATCTGAAAACTCATCACTAAACCCAAAGCCATCTACATTTTTCTCCTGTGTTTTCTTCTAGGAGTTTTGTGCTTTTGCCTTTTGCATTTAAGGCCAGTGATGCATTTTAAGTTAGTTTCTGTGAAAAGCCTAAGGTTTGGGCTAGATTAATGGTTTTGTTTGTTTTGTGAATGGATGTCTGTTGTTCCAGCACCTTTTGTTGAAAAGGATATTCTTTCTCCATTGAGATACCTTTGCTCTTTTGTCAAAAATTAGTTGACTCTATTTGTGTGGGTTCCGGCTGCCCTTTTATTACAAATTTGGCTGCTCTTTAGGGGGAATATTGATAGCATTTGTTGCAAGCAGATTCTTGTATTCCAGCTCCTTCCATCAGCAACCAAAAATAATTGTCTGGGATACAGATATTGTGCAGTGGATAACTGTGGAAATCATTGCTGCTGAGGCCTCCACAGTAGCCTTTATACCTTTGTCAGAATGCACTAGCTCCTTTCCTGCTCGACTTTAATGTGCTTCTCTTTTTTCTTCCACCATTTGAAAAATCTGAAAGCCAGATTAAATATAACAGTCTAATTTACCACCTACCTACCACCCATCTAGCATTCAGAAAGTGGGATTTCAGTGTTATTATGGTAAATGTAGGGGGTGGCCTTTCCTATCTGGGGTCTTACAAAGTCCCTGGGGGCTCCTAGGACTCTCTGATAAAGGTGCTCCAGTCTTTACTTCTAAGAAGACCCCTGGGATTGTTGGGAGCCGATCAAACAGGAACGAAGGACTCTAAGCTCCCTTTCATTGTTAGAAGCAAGTGAAAAGTCGCTCAGTCCTGTCCGACTGTTTGCGACCCCATGGACTATACAGTCCATGGAATTCTCCAGGCCAGAATACTGGAGTGGGTAGTCTTTCCCTTCCCTTTCTCCAGGGGACCTTCCCAGCCCAGGGATCGAACTCAGGTCTCCAGTATTGCAGCCGGATTCTTTACCAGCTGAGCCAGATCAGCTGCAAAAACCGGCCACGCTGAGGCGTAGGAGGGAGCGAGGATTTCCCCCACTTCCCCAAACTTTAAAAGTGATTGGTATCTGCCAAGCCATCAA
The DNA here is from genome assembly GCF_023699985.2 of Odocoileus virginianus. Classification (NCBI taxonomy): domain Eukaryota; kingdom Metazoa; phylum Chordata; class Mammalia; order Artiodactyla; family Cervidae; genus Odocoileus; species Odocoileus virginianus. The sequence goes on from NC_069677.1 coordinate 93,843,221, forward strand.
AACATACAAAAGAAGCCTTTCTCCTCGTCCGGTTCGGTTCGGAATTTCCAAGCAGCTCCCGACGATCTGCTAGCGATGGCAAACCCGAGAGGGCCAGGTTTGGCTGCGCGGCTACTCGAGAGTGTGCGGTAGCCGAGGGCCGACGTCCCCGTAGAGCCGTGCGCGGTAATGATGTCAACTTGTTATTTACTTTCCAAATCTGAATGACTGAACAAGGCGAAAGGAGAAATCAATCAACCGCAATGTGACCCTACAGGCGGAAAAAAACGCAGCGCTCCCACCAGCGGGCGGTGGGGGGAAGGGAAGCACGTGTAACCCGCAGAGTTGCATCAGGCGCGCTTGCCTGCCCGGGTTTTCTGTTGCATAGCCTTGGTTTTTTGTTTTTTTTTTTTTTTTTCCGATTGCATGAAGAGACCTCAGCCTCAGATCTCACGAGCCCTGGGAGCCCGAGAGCCAGGCCGGGCAGGCTGGAGGCAAGGCCCCGCCACGTTCTTTTGTGTGTGTGTCTGTGTGTGTTTGTGTGTGTGGTGGGGGTTGGGGAGAGGCTTGAATGGCAACCGGTAGAAAAGAAGGGCAAAATCTATTCTGCTGATTCACAATTATGGAGACCGTATAAGTGCCTTTTTTTTTTTTTATTGGTGTGCTCGAATAATGGTGCAGTCACCGTCGTTTGAAATCATTGACGTTTTACAGCAATATTCGGCAACGTCATTTTGAGGCCGCCTTTTGGAATGGAGGATCAGCCCCTTAAAAAAAAAAAAAATCACCTCGCCACCCCTCCCCACACGGTCAGGAACAACAAACGGCCCAGTGTCCCAGAAAGGAGCAAGCGAGGTTACAGTGCAAAATGCTGAGTGTCCTGGGCTCCTTAGGGCAAAAAAACCCCCAAAAAACAACAAAACTCGTTAGGCACCAAAGGGAGGGGCCGGCTTACTTGAAAATATTCGCCAAAGCAGAATCCAAGGTGCTGGGGTGCGTGTGCAGCGCGCGCGTGTTTGTTTCAGCGAATTCAGGTCACGCGTGGTGGGCAGTTGTCCCCAACCCGGAGGGGGAGAAAGCAACCTGGGGCCTTGGGTTCAACAGCAAACAGCTTTGCAAATGTCCCAGGTTCTGCAGCCTGCGGCTGGAGGTGGGGGTGGGGACGGGTGAGAAGGCCTCGGGGTCCCGGTTCCACCACCACGCCCCTCCAAACCCCCACCTGGAGCCCCCACACCCCAGCTCCTGGCGTCCACCCCAGTGTGTCTTGAGTTTCTTTTTCCCCAAGCGCCTTCCCAGCTAGAGATTTTTGCAAAAGTGGAGGCTTCACTGGAGCCCCCATTTTTGGGGGGAAGGGGAAGAGACCGGGGTTGGGGGTGTCCTCTCGGCTGGCGACTTGGAGGGGACTGGCACCTTCAGGCAGGTTCGGGGAGGGGGGTTCATCTTTGAGCTGGCGGAGGGTGGCCCTGTCTCCCTGCACCCCCCCCCCCCCCCGGGAGACCACGGGGTGGCGACCCGGTTCCTGTCCCCTCCTGGATAATGGGTTTGGGACTGGGTGGGGGGTAGGCCGGAGTTTCCTGCTGCGCACCCCCCTCCCCATGGAGGCCACGGGGTTGGGACAAGGTTAGCAAAGAGGAGGGAAGAGGCCCGGGTTCCCCTCACCCACCCCAGGCGTGGCGGGGAGGGGGGAGTATAGGGGAGGGGGAAGTGAGGGACAGGGTAAGCTTAGAGGGTCCCCCTCCGTGGGGGAGGGGCTGGATTGGGACGCGAGTCTCCCCCCCAGAGGCCGTGGGGGAGGGGCCCGGGCTCTCACCCCCGGCGCCGTGGGGGAAGGGCAGGCCTGGGTGTGTGTGGGGGGTGTCCCTATCCTCCTTGGGGGAGGGGCTGGCCTGGGACGCGGCCCCTTCGGGCGTGGGGGAGGGGACCCGGGCTCCCCTTGCCCGGCGGTGGGGGAGAGGGCAGGCTGGGGGCCGTGGGGGAAGGGAGAGGACTGGGACACGGCCCCTTTGGTCGTGGGGGAGGGTGATGGAGGGGACCCGAGCTCCCCTCCCCGGGCGGTGGGGGAGGGGGCAGGCTGGGGGCCGTGGGGGAGGGCTGGCCTGGGACGAGGCCTCTTTGGGCGTGGGGGAGGGGATGGGGGGGGCCCAGGTGGGGGAGCGTGCAGGGGCCCCGGGCGGTGGGGGAGGGCGCACACTGGGGGCCGTAGGGGGGGACAGGGGAGGGCGATGGGGGGCCCCGGACTCCCCTCCCCCGGCGGCGGCGGCGGCAGCGGCGGCGGGGGCGGGCGCAGGCTGGGGGCGGCGCCCGGGGCCGTCCTCCCGGCCGGGGTCGGCGTTCCGGCGGCCGCTCCCCACCGGAGGTCACTGGCCGCGCCGGTCCCTCCCGCGTCCCGCCCTCTCCCGCCGCCGCCGTTTCCCCCCCACCCCCGCCCGCCAGGTCCTCCGCGCTCGGGAGCGAGGAGCCGCCCGCGCCCCCGCCCCGCCGCCGCCGCCGCAGCGCCCTCGCCGCCATTCGGCACCCGAAACTTTCCAGCGCCCGCGCGTCTCGGGGACTCGGCGGCGGCGGGGGGCGCGGGCGCGGGGCGGGGGCGGCCCGGGGGGGCGGCGCGCGGCGGCTCCGGGCGCCGGGCCCTCGGCGGCCGCGGCGCGGCCCGGGCTCGGCGGCGGCGGCGGCCGGCGGGCGCAGGCTCGGAGCGGCGGCGCCGGACACAAGTTGCGCGGCTCGGGGCGAGGTGAGTGCGCGCGCGGGGCTCGGCCCGGGCCGGGCGCGCTGCGGAAACTTCTCTCGCTCGTGCTTGTGGGGAGGCCCGGCCCAGCTTATTCCCGCCCTCTGAGGGGTCAGGCCGGCCGCCCGGGGACCCCCGTCTCCGGTAGGGGGGCGGAGGTGCAGTGGAGAGGGGGTGCCCAGCTTCCCCAAGTGTCCCCCGGGGGCTGGGGCTGGGGTGCTGCGCGCGCTCCCTGCAGGCTGAACAATACCCCGATGGGGCCGCTCCCCCAAAGTGCCGGCACGTCGGGGGTTGGGGGGAGGCGGGCGGAGACTGGAGCGGGGGGGGGAGGGGGAAGCTTCTTTTGTTTTGGGGAGGGGGGAGGTGACCGGTAAGTTTTGGCGAGGGGGGTGGGGGTGGGGAGCGCTCCATTGGTCTACCTGGTGCTGCTTTTGTCTGCCGGGCCCGGGGCTGGCCTGGCGAAATTGCGCGGCCGCGGGCCCCCCCCCCCTCATGGGGGAGGGGAGCCCCATTCATCGCCCCCCCCCGGGGGGCGCGGGCCGGGACCCCGGGGGACGCGCGGCGGCGGCGCGCGCAGGGCCGCTGAGTGGCGGGCGAGGCAGCGCGGGCCCGCGGCGCTTCAGTTTCTGCGGCGCGGAAACTGTCAGGAAGTGGGGAGCCCCTCCCCAACTTGCGCCCCCAGCCACCCACCCCGGCCCGAGCGAGGAAAACAGGGTGGGGACCACTTGGGTGGGTGGGTCGGGGGGGCGTCCCTGGGCGATCTACAGAGCGCGCCCTGGGCGGGGGGGCGGCTGTAGACCTGTTGCGCCGGGTCTGGGGGGGGAGGGGTGCCCCGAGATCCGCGTGCCAGGCGGTGCTTCCTCCCCCCCCCCCCGCCACCCTCCCGAGGGGACCTCGCCCACGGCGGTGGGGGTGGCCGTTGCTCGGAATGGAGTGAGGCGCGCCATCGTGGGGGTCGGGGGCCACCGGAGGCCTCCGGGGACTGTGACACTTGGGGGTCGCTAGAGGCCCCCCTCCCCCGCTTCCCCGGGCGCTGGGACTTCACGTGCGTGGCCCGCGCCCGGGATGGTTTTAAGCACGGCCTGGACTTCCTCCGAGTCCACTGCAAATTCCACGAAGTTAAAAAGTCCGAGGTGTGTTGTTGTTTATTTTTTCTCCCCGCTGTCGCCGATGTTGTAGAGCGGAGCCCCCAAAGAAATAGAAATCCGTTTCCCCTATTCCTTCTGCCGCGATTTGGGCTCTCGCTAGGTTTTGGCACTTGTGGCTTGAGCTGCCTTGGATGTTTTTCTATCCAGACGCGCCGCCTGAGCCCCTGGGTTAACCTGGAAGGCGAGGGGCGGGACTCCAGCCTGGGGCGGGGGCGAGGGGCGGTGATGGCCGGGGAGGGTCCGGTTAAGTCCAGCCTGATCGGTGGCCTCGGGGGTAGCAGATGCTGGAAGATCTTCTGGAAAGTTTAGCCATTCCTAGAAAAGACAGCGATCGGGTGGGGGTGGGGGAGATGTCGATTATGGAAACCATTGAGACTTGAAGACGCTTCTCATGTGAAAGGGATGTTCAGATATCTCAGATGTACTGCAGATTGCCTTGGACAACCACCCAGCTGGATGACGAATCCGGAAATGAAAGTTTGAAGTCCCATCCCTTGACCCACGTCTTAAAATGGTCTCTGAAGGATCATTCCATGTGAAGTTCCTTAAGTGAACACACACCTGTGGAACAGCCCGTGAAGACTCTTAAGGTGTTTTTTATTTGGTGCCGTGGGAAGCAGGGAGGTTGGCTCTGCTCTTATTCCAGGGCTTAGCCACTCCAGGTATCATCAGCTCCCCCCCCTCCCCATCATTGAAATTTCACCCCTGGAGCCTGAGTCTCGTCCCTCCTGCAAGTTGGGGTCTTTTTAGTTAAAGTGCCTGCAGTCAGTCCCCTTTGAACCAGAGGAGCGTCAGTGTTCTCATCTATGCTGACTTCCTGAATGTACCTGGGTGGGAGGTTTGGAGCTTTCAGTGCTAGGCGGCCAAAGACGGGTATAGAACCCCTGAGTCTGGCTCTGTGGGGACGCATAAAACTGCTTTTGCTGGAAAAGCAACCTTTGTCCCCCATGTGGGCTGAACTAGTGAAACCAGCCCACCCTGCCGTTCTGCTCCGCCATTGACCTTGAAGTCCTGCCAGTTTTCCGAGTGTCATTTGCTCTATGTGTAAAACTAAAAAACGGGAACCGAGATCACGGTGCTCATTGGGTAGTGCAGGAGCAGAGAGGAGGAACTGTTACGTGTAAGTGTTTTTTGAAAACGTTGAGTTTGCCTGTAAATTTTCAGTTGCTCTGGTGCAGATAGATTCATCGTCCTTTGGTTACTCGAATGCCACGCACTGAGGGTTTTACAGGCAGTTAACGCCCTGGGTGCAGCAATTATTATTTCCATTCAGCTGCAGAAGACACTGACTTTGCTAATCTATGGTGAAGGGAAGATTGTTTGATTGCGGAAACCCAGCTCCGAAGCATAGTGTTATTTTGTCTTCCTGTGTTGACATGGGTTGAATGTTCCCGTTTGGAGCCTGGCTTGTTAAATTACAGAGACACATGCTTTTTCTCCCCCACACAGAATCTTAACGTTGAATTGTCTCTCTCTATATAAACCTAGATTTCTCAACAAATCACCAAAGGTCAATCACAGTGGAAGCATTGTTTTGTCCATAGCTTAATTATCCGGTATAGTAACCTCTACCCACCTGGGCATTTTTGGACTCCAGTTAATTAAAATTCATTTAATAGTGGTGGTGTTACTAAAATGCCCAGGTCTGTTGTTTGACTGCTCTGTCCATAATTCAGATACTCAATAGATGTGTAAACTGGGGGTTATACACACACTGCATCAGTGCAGAACTTGAAGAAAGTCCAATTTGGGAGTGGCGCTCTGCTCTTGGGCTTCCTTGGTGGCTCAGTGGTAAAGAGTCTGCCTGCAATTCAGGAGACTCAGGTTTGATCCGTGAGTCAGGAAGGTCCCCTGGAGGAGGAAATGGCAACCCACTCCAGTACTCTTGCCTGGAGGATCCCATGGACAGAGGAGCCTGGTGGGCTACAGTCCACGGGGTTGCAAAGAGCCGGACACGACTGAAGTAAATTAACACATACACACTCTGTAGTTACTACAAGTAAGTATCCTTAAAGAAACTGAAGTCGCTCAGTCGTGTCCGACTCTTGGCGACCCCATGGACTGTAGCCCACCAGGCCCCTCAGTCTATGGGATCCTCCAGGCAAGAGTACTGGAGTGGGTTGCCATTTAATCCTCCAGAGGATCTTCCCAACCCAGGGATCGAACCCTGGTCTCCCGCATTGCAGGCAGATGCTTTACAGTCTGAGCCCCCAGGAAAGCAAAAAAGAAAACAGTAAAGAGTTAGTCTGATCCTCGTGGGAGGAGGAGAGAGGCTCTAAGAGTTTTAGACAGTTTACTGGTAGACCTTTTGAAACAAAACAAAACCCATTTCAGCTAGCGCGTCACCTGGGAAAGTGATTTCAGTGAGATTGACGGCTGCGGTTTTAAGATTGAGGCGGTGTAGATCACTCCTGAATTAGAAAACCAGGGCTCCCAAGCTGGAGTCTTCGTGAGGATTCAACTTTGGGAAAAGGGCTTGCCTCAGTTTCCCTTTCTGAAAAACCCTGCGAAGCCAGTCCCCACGTTGCCTGCCCGAGTGTGTTGTGGCCAGCATCCCTTGCGCTCTCAAGGTGTTGCCAACAGTGTGGCCCCACGTAGCTGACTGAGAGGCCGTATCTGATACGCCCCCTTTCCCCGCCAAGCCAAGTTTATGTCCTAAGTTTTACCGTCTTGAGGGCAAAATCCTCTGTCATCAAGAAGGCTGACAAGGAATCCTCCCTACAGATGAGACTTCATAACGGTCAACGTGTTTTTAACAAGTGGCTGAACGGTGGTTATTTTTAATTCCTTAGTTGATGTGTTCTTTGCATAATCTTGCGTTGTTTTTTTTAATAGCCACGGATTAGAAATTTTTTTTGTAAACCAGGAGGGAGGGGTGAAAACCCAATTTTGCTTCTGGGAGAGAGGTGACTTCACAGATGGCCCCATTGTGCTATTTGACTTTAGTCTTGCTTTCATCTCAAGAGCTGTCTGCCTTTGAGACACCCGGGATAGTCATGATGATTTCGCTTTCAGAGTTGCAAAACGGGTTCCAGCAGGGGGAAGCCAGACCCAGAGATGGCATCTCACCTAGGTCCTGAGCATCAGGAATTCACAGTCTCCCTCAGTGACCCGTTGGGAAGGAGGGCTCCTCGCCCCAACCCTGGGGATGCCCCCTTGTCCAGCTCTCATCCAGGAGCATCGCCAGGCCTGACCGGGGCCAGGGGACCAGCCCGATCGCCCTGTCCACTGAAGTGAGACCCCCAGATGTGGTGTCCCCACACCTCGCAGTTGCCTCCTGCTTTTCCTTTAGAAAAGTACGTGACCTGCAGTAATAAGCTGTTCCTCTTTCAGCACCGAGACACTTAAAAAATAGCATTCAATCAGGAGGCAAGAGTCAAGTCGTTTTGTAAACATGTTTAAGTTGGAAAGATGATAAGCCTTTTTTTTTCCATAACTATTTTTAGTGTGAAGGAAGTAACTGGATGCCAGTAGTCCCCTCGGGGCTGGCCCCCTCACCCCATCACTCCTTCCCATGAGGCTGGACCAAACGGATGGCCCTGGCCACACCACCAGCCAAACCAAAAGAAAAGCTGGATGTGGGAAGGGACAGACGGAGTTGACGTGTTTTTTTAAAGGGAAAGGGAGAAAGTGAGTTTAAAACCTCAGGGGGAGAAAAAAATACAGGCAGTCACGAATGTGCTCCCCAGAAACTTGACCTCAGGTGGTTGTAAGCTCGCAGAGGGGGTGGCCTCCTGCAAGCCCTCTTGTGTGTGATCACCGCCATCAGGTATTTCCTGGGAATCCTCTGCCAGATGGAAGGATGCAGATGTGAACTGGAAGCCATTGAAAAAAATTAACTTGGAGCAAACTTACACTTGGAAACAGAGGGGAGATTATTTCCGTCTTATGCCGGAAGTTGGGTACCACTTCCATGGCTCTTGGTTTGCTCTTGGTGGGTGGAAAGGAGCCATGAAGCTTTGGCTTGTGGGTTGAAGACAGAGAACTTGGAAACAGAGGGGAGACTATTTCCATCTTTCGCAGAAAGTTGGGTACCATTTCCACGGCTCAGGTTTGCTCTTGATAGGTGGAAAGGAGCCCTGAAGCTCTGGCTCGCAGGTTGAAGAGAAACAGAAGCCTTAGCAGGTGAAGGCAGAGGACTCATGTTTGCATAAGGAAGCAGCGTCTTCAGCGTTCGGATGCGGGAAGCTCGTCGTCAACTCGTGGTCCTTAGTTCGGCGCTTTGTCCCCTACAGTGTTTGGCAGCGTCTGGAGATATCTGTGGTTGTCACGTGTCGGGGGTGAGGGGATGGTGGTCGCCCTGGTGGACCCACGGGTGTTGGGTCCCCTCTCACGGTGCTTGTTGGCGCAGAGCCACACCAAAGAAGGACTGGTTCGGGGGCTAGTGGGATGGTGGGACAAGGTAGGCATCGGGTGCTGTGGGCCTCGCAGGCCGTTTTAGGATGCTTTCGAAGGAAGTGAAGACAAGGGCACACAGAAGGAGGTGGCCAGCTGGATGGCCTTTGGGGACCACAGAAGCTGGAGGGGCTCGGGGGGCCGGGCTGTGTTCATCCCCAGTTCACCCCCAGTTCTGGCGTCAAGCCTAGTCTTTTCAGGCTCACAGACCTGCACCGCGCGCCTTCCTGTGGGTCTTGCCGATGTCACTGCAGATTTGCCCAGGCCTCACTCTCAGTCAGCTTCTGGGGACTTTGGGTATTTATCTGGGCCGGGGGAAACCCAGCACCTGTCTGCTGCTTTCAGACCTTCACAGGGCCCAGGGCTGCGTGGGTTAACCTGGACTGGGGGGCGACCTCCACCGCGGGGGGTGCTCCAGAGGGCGGGATGATGGGGTCCCCTCTCCTGTGACTTGCTGGATTAGTGGGCAAGGGCTGGGGGGCAGCGGGGCTGTGGACGTGCATTGGGGGTGGGGCACCCCAGCACCCAGAGTCTGGTCCCTGTGTGCGCTGGGGTCTCCAGGAACCAGCCTGAAGCGCCTTCCTCTGGGAGCCCCAGGGGAGTGCCAGACACCCCCGGGTTGGGGGCCCTTCTGAGCTCCTGGTGGTCCTGGACGTCAGGGGGCAGGGCTCTGAAGGAAATCCGATTTGAGGCCAGCTCACCATGCACCGATGTCGCCTTTGGGCACATCGCTGACCTCCCCCTGGCCTTAGTTTTCTCATGGCGAGAGAGAGAGAGAGAGAGAGAGAGAGAGAGAGACAGAGAGAGACAGAGAGAAAATAAGATTTATTTCTCAGGCTTGTTGTGTTAGCAGACGGGGTTATCATCATGCTTGGAGCCCTCTGTGCTTACGTCTCCTCTGAAGTTGGGAGTGGCTGTGGAAGCATCCAGTAATAACAAGAATACTATGTCTCTGTTAGTTCCGATGGTCTCCAGCAATTGCCTGCTTGCTTTCCCTGTCTTTTTCTCCCTTCTTGAGTTAAATTTCAGGGCTGGCATATGCACACACACACACACACACACACACACGCATGCTATATATAGACACATATATACTCTGTGTGGTTACCAGATTTACTATATGATGGAGTATGAATTTCTGCATGCTGAAATGTTTGTAACCAGCACCTCCAGAATCAGGGTGAAAAGTGAAAGGGAAGTCGCTCAGTTGTGTCTGAATCTCTGCGACCCCATGAACTGCAGCACACCAGGCCTCTCTGTCCATCACCAACTCCCAGAGTTTACTCAAACTCATGTCCATTGAGTCATCTCATCCTCTGCCATCCCCTTCTCCTCCCTCCTTCAATCTTTCCCAGCATCAGGGTCTTTTCACATGAGTCAGCTCTTTGCATCAGGTGGTCAAAGTATTGGAGTTACAGCTTCAACATCAGTCCTTCCAGTGAACACTCAGGACTGACCTCCTTTAGGATGGACTGGTTGGATCTCCTTGCAGTCCAAGGGATTCTCAAGAGGCTTCTCCAACACCACAGTTCAAAAGCATCAATTCTTCGACACTTAGCTTTCTTTATAGTCCAATTCTCACATCAGAGTACATCATGCTAAATGCCTGGCTGGATAAAGCACAAGGTGGAATGAAGATTGGCAGAAAAGTATCAATAACCTCACATGACACCACCTTTATGGCAGAAAGTGAAGAGGAACTGAAGAGCCTCTTGATGAAAGTGAAAGAGGAGAATGAAAAAGCTGGTTTAAAACTCAGCATTCAGAAAACTAAGATCATGGCTTCACTTCATGGCAAATTGATAGGGAAACAGTGGCAGACTTTATTTTTTTGGGCTCCAGAATCATTGCAGATGGTGACTGCAGCCATGATATTAAAAGATGTTTGCTCCTTGGAAGAAAAGCTCTGACCAACCTAGACAGCGTATTAAAAAGCAGAGACATTACTTTGTTGACAAATGTTCATCTAGTCAAAGCTGTGGTTTTCCCAGTAGTCATGTATGGATGTGAAAGTTGGACCATAAAGAAAGCTGAGTGCCTAAGAATTGATGCATTTGAACTGTGGTGTTGGAGAAGACTCTTGAGAATCTCTTGGACTGCAAGGAGATCCAACCAGTCCATCCTAAAGGAGATCAGTCCTGAATATTCATTGGAAGGACTGATGATGAAGCTGAAACTCCAATACCTTTGGCCACCTGATGCAAAGAGCTGACTCCTTGGAAAAGGTTCTGATGCTGGGAAAGATGGAAGGTGGGAGGAGAAGGGGACGACAGAGGATGAGATGGTTGGATGGCGTCACCCATTCGATGGACATGAGCTTGAGCAAGCTCCGGGAGTTGGTGATGGACAGGGAGGCCTGGTGTGCTGCAGTCCATGGGGTCCCAGAGAGTCAGACGTGACTGAGCTAGTTAACTGAACACTTGGGCCAGTGTGTTTTCCAGAGAATCATTCTGCACCGTGCATATCATCAAAAGCAAGGAAAAGCCGCACTTAGAGCTTCTTAATACTTGGAAGAGAACATAGTGAAAAAATGTCAGGTGTCTTGTCTTTGGTTCCTGGGATTTACTCTCTTCCTATGCCGGGCTGTCCTTGCTGTGAGGTCACTTGAGGTGGGACATTTTTTGGAGGGCCGCATTCAGAGACTTTTTCCAGCTGTCCCGCGGAGAGACATTGAATATGTTCCGTGTATTCATAGGTCATGTCTTGAGTTTCAAAAACTGGACTTGGCCTTTTTGAGGCAGTGGTTTTCCCAGTGGGTTAAAACTGGGGCCATAGGCAGGCTAAAAATACCCACTTGTGCCTGCATTCGCTTGTCGTAGAAATAAAATTCCTACAGCTGTGATTCTGTGTGGTTGCTGACCTACATTCTACCTTGGGTCGTCATTTCTCTGTCTGTGGTCAAGTGAGAAATGGCGTGTTCTCTTAGGACAAGCCTTCGCCTGCCGTGTTGGCCAGGTGAGTCCCGCCTTGGGCTTGTGTGGATGTCTTTCAGCCTGTGTGTGTCCTCAGGCGTCGCGTTGAAGGCGTTAGGGAGCTAGCCGTGAAGCCTCTCCCACGTCTCGTGTGTGCAGATTCCCCTGTGGAAAAGGAAGACTGCTTCAGTGTTGACGATGGCTTCATTTTTTTAATTGGTTGCAGTTTTTTGGCTGTGATGGGTCGTTGTTGCTTTGTGCTGGCTTGCTCTTGTTCCAGCGAGCCAGGGTCTGCTCCTCACGGCGGTGCTGAAGTTTCTCGTTGCGGTGGCGTCTCTTGTGGCAGAGTACGGGCTATAGGGTGCTCGGGCTTTAGTAGTTGGAGCTGAGGAGCTCAGTACTTGTGGCCCTTGGGCTTAGTTGCACTGTGGCCTGGGGGATCTTCCCTGGCTGGGGATTGAACCCGTTTCCCATGCAGCGCAAGGCACATTCTTAACCGCTGGAGCACCAAAGAAGCCCCCCCCCCCCCACCGCCCCCACCTTTTTTTTTTTTAAAGACTTTTATAGGTTAAGGTTTCAGTTCCGTTCAGTTGATCAGTTGATCTTTACGACTGTTCAGTTGATCTTTATGACCCCATGGACTGCAGCACGCCAGGCCTCCCTGTCCATCACCAACTCCCATAGTTTACCCAAACTCATGTCCATCGAGTCGGTGATGCCATCCAGCCAGCTCATCCTCTGTCGTCCCCTTCTCCTCCTGCCTTCAGTCTTTCCCCAGCATCAGGGTCTTTTCCAAGGACTTAGCTCTTCGCATCAGGTACCCAAAGTATTGGAGCTTAAGCATCAGTCCTTCCAATGAATATTCAGGACTGAGTTCCTTTAGGATGGACTGGTTGGATCTCCTTGCAGTCCAAGGGATTCTCAAGAGTCTCCTCCAACACCACAGTTCAAAAGCATCAATTCCTCGGCGTTCAGCTTTCTTTATGGTTCAGGTCTCACATCCGTACGTGACTGCTGGAGAAATCATAGCTTTGACTAGACGGGCCTTTGTTGGCAAAGTAATGTCTCTGCTTTTTAATATGCTGTCTAGGTTGGTCACAGGAGCAAACGTCTTTTAATTTCATGGCTGCAGTCACCATCTGCAGTGATTTTGGAGCCCGAGAAAACAAAGTCTGTCACTGTTTCCTCTGTTTTCCCCATATATTTGCCATGAGGTGATGGTACTGGATGTCATGATGTCTGTGTTTTGAGCATTGAGTTTTATGGTGGTTTTATATTAGCTAGTGGTTTGGGCAAACTGTGTGTCATGCTTTGCCGTGTTTCCCATGATTGAAATAGGCAATCCTCAACATTGCTAAGTCAGTTGCCTACTTAAAAAAATTAAAAAAACCCTGCAGCATTTCAGAGGACACTTTGGGCTGTGAGTTGCCTCCGAGTAATTCTTAGGAGTGTTGTCCTCCCCTGATCTTGCGAGACCCCGTGAAAGAAGCAAAAATGATGCTCAGGGCAAAAATTCACAGTGTTTATTCTTGTCAAGAGTGTCTCTTGCCTGGAATTCCTGTCATTTATTCCTGTCATGGTGTGTGTAGCTGGAATGCTAAAAAGGAAACATGAGCGATCTCTTTATTTACTTCTCTTGAGCCGGAAGATGACCCCAAATAGCCATCCCCTAGCACTTTGCTTTCTGCAACATTTGCCACCAGCCCGCCCCATCCATCCCATCCCCCACCCCCTTTTCCCCCCGCCCCGCACCTCCTCCACCAACTTGATCAGCCTCCCTGTTTTCTCCATGAGGTTGAAGACTTCCGTGACTCGGACAGTCAGCCTCATCCATGTTGGAGCAAGGCTATACAGAGACAGCCGTTCCCGTCTTGGAGTGCTGGACTCGGAACTGTTACAGACTTGCCCCTTGGCATCCAGCTCTAGGGTGTCTGTGAACATCCGTAATCCACTTTGCAAACATTCCTGTTAGTTTAAACTTTCCGATGGAGGGAAATGTGGCCCAAAGAAGTGTGTGTGATGACATGTTGTTTCTTAAATCAGGAATAGCAAATACTTTGATGTGGTAAAGACCTGGTAAGTTACGATGAAGAACTGGAGAAAATCCTGTGTCACTAAGCAGTGATTTTTGTTTCTAGTGCATTCTTATAACTCTAGTGAGTCATTCTTCAGGTCAGTTGCGTGGCTCAGTTGCGTCCGACTCTTTGCAACCCCATGGACTACAGCACCCCAGGCCTCCCTGTCCATCGCCAACTCCCAGACTTTGCTCAAACTCATGTCCACTGATTCGGTGATGCCATCCAACCATTTCATCCTCTCTCGTCCCCTTCTCTTCCTGCCTTCAGTCTTTCCCAGTATCAGGGTCTTTTCCAGTGAGTCAGGTCTTCGCATCAGGTGGCTGAAGTATTGGACTTAGCCAGGTCATCTATGCCTTTCCAGGTACCTTTGTTATCCTAACATGCGTTTGAAGATGAGAACCGAGAAAGTACAACCTGCTTTGCGTCTGTAGTGCCGGTTAGGCAGACGTAATTCTCAGCATCTATAAAGTTAGCAGGTGGTTGCCGAGTTTTACGTTGAATTTCAGAAAAGCAACTGAGCAGAGAATTGATTCATCTAGGAGACAGGTTCAAGTTGGGTCCTTGCCGAGGTGGTTTTTCCAACAGAATTGTATCAGGCATTTTAATCCCTTCAAACTTGAATGCCAACTCAGTGTTGGTTAAAGACTCAGGTATTCACGGTTATCAATGTAAGAACAACGGTTGCTAGTTTCTGACAGTTGCGGGTCAGTCCTGGGAGACACGCTTTGGTTTAGCTCCTAATTTGATCATGAAAAAAACAATCACGTTAGGTTTGTGTTCCTAAGACGCATGATGATTCTGTGCCAATTTCAACAGTTTCCAGGGATATGAAGTGTAATTCTTCAGAAAGCTTTGCCAGGAGAGACAGCGGTGGAGGGGCACCCAGCCCAGAAGTTGGTGACAATGAGAATTAATGATCTCGTGTGTCCAGGGCATGACAAGAGATGGTTGTATACTGGCTGAGAACCAGTGAAGGGGGTCTATGGAAATGGGACTTGCCTGTTCAATTTCATGAGCCTCTGACTGCGTTTCCTCGAAACCCAGAGTCTCCACATTTAGTTGGGGCCAACTTAATTCCCGAAGTGGACTCCTGAGGAGTGAATTTCATCTCTGGCAGGTGCCCTGTGAGATTTACTGGAATGCAGGAAGAAACTTAAGTTGTCTTTTTTTTTTTTTTTAATTTAATGGCTATAAAATGTCTGTCTGTGGTCTATGAAAAATGCATACAATGTCAGTTGACTCTTATCTCTAGTTAATACTTAGAGGAGTTGGGGTTAATGCTTCAGTGGTTTTCACTGAGAGGTGTATGGTGAAAAAGCGTCTTAGAGATCACTTGTGAGATCCTTAGAGGTGACAAAGGAAAGAAACTTAAGTCCCTGAATAAAGGAGGGGACACAGATGTAGTGTGTGTGTGTGTGTGTGTGTGTGTACACACGTGTGTTAAGTGAATGAGGTCTCCCACCTTAAAGATCGGATCTCCCCCCAGGGGTGCAGCTATTAATGATGCCATTTGGAGAAGACAGAATATACAGTGACAGGGTACTGGGCACAGTTTGGGTCTCCTGGGTTCTGCCTGCTTTGAAAGCTGAGAAACGATTTGTGTTTCGGAACCAGATGACCGTATCCGGGTTGCAGGTGCATGGGGAAAAGTTGGAACAGTGCTGTGCTTTTTGAAGCCTTTCTTAACGCCTCGGTATTTTCATAATCACTTAATTCTGTTTGTAAATCGGCTGCTCTCATTGACGGATGCCCTCGGGGCTCCCAAGAACCAGGCTTTTTTTGTGTGTGTGTGTGGAAGACAAACTGCACAAGACAGGAGATAGCGCTGGAACTGTCTTGTCGTACAAGCCTGTGCATGCCTTCAGTCTGGCTGTTTATACTGTGGTGTTCTATTTTTTCCCCCTCCCAAGACATATTTCATCCATCATGGTTGTTAATTTTTTTTTTTGCATATTGCTTGAGAGGCTTTTTAATAGAGAAAACTGTCGTTTCGGTTGATGCTCGTTGATAGCGTTGCAGAGAGTAAATAAAAATAACAGAAGTTATATTCACAACCCAGACCACACTGTGGGCTGCGGAGGTGAGATCTGGGACTCACCTCCACACTTCAGGTCTTTGCCTGAGCTTCAGGTCATTGGCTGAGAACGGCTGAAGCTTCGTTTTGCAGGACACTGCCTGTCGACCGCAAACAGTCCCCGGGTTTCCACAGCAGCTGTTGTGTCTGTGTAGCTTGAAATGATTGATGTGTCAGCTTCGGGTTTTGTGTGTGAGTTACGGCGTCCGAGTCTTATTTCTCTTTTGTGGCTCCTGAGTTTGCAGTGTAGCTTTTGTGAGTCCAGGAAAGCAGAGAACCAGCCCTGGGCACCCAAGACGCCTGCAGCTGATGACGCTCTTGTTCTGTACGATTCAGGCTTATCAGGATCCACTCAGACATTCATTCGTCCTTTGGTAAACCGGTCAAACCGGTCCATCCTAAGGGAAATCAATGGGATATTGAATGGATATTCAATGGAAGGACTGATGCTGAGGCTCCAATACTTTGGCCACCAAAGAGCTGACTCATTGGGAAAGACCCTGATGCTGGGAAAGATTGAAGGCAAGGAGGAGAAGGGGACGACAGAGGATGAGATGGTTGGATGGCATCACTGACTCGATGGACGTGAGTTTGAGCAAGCTCCAGGAGTTGGTGATGGACGGGGAGGCCTGGTGTGCTGCGGTCCATGGGGTCGCAAAGAGTTGGACATGACTGAGCGACTGCACAACAGCAAAACTGATCCATTTAATCTCCTAATAAAGAAAACAGAAGATAGTTTTTTTTTTTTAATGGTAATATTCAGAAGACACCGACTGTAAAGACAGAGAAGAAACAAGAAGTAGATTTTTTTTTTTTAATTTGAACCTTGTGTCTTGCAGGATCTTTAACCCCCCTAAGAAGGGATAGAACGCAGGCCCTTGGCACTGGACGCTTGGAATCCCAGCCAGCAGACCTCTGGGGAATTCCCGGTAAGTAGAGTTTTTGATGTCTATATTATGCCCCCTTTTCTCTGCTCTCCAGAGATCAGCGTCTTGAAGCTCCTGTAACAAATGTGGTTTGATGAAAGTCTTTGGGAATGTACCCTGTCTGCCCCGTCCCTGATCATCCAAGAGGCGAGAGATATTTATGCTAAGTATTTTGCTTTTAACTGGATGCCTTAAACCTTGTCCGCGCCCTGACCCTTCGCCTGGACGGGTCTTAGTTTTAGCAGATGGGGTCTTTGTTGTGACCCCCAGACTCTCTAGCTGTGATGCACAGGTTTGGTTGCTCCAAAGGGTGTGGGATCTTACTTCCCTGACCAGGGACTGAATCCCCTGTCCCGTGCATTGAAAGGCGGATTCTTAACCGCTGGACAGTCTGGGAAGTCCCGACGTCCCAACATCTTATTGCAGACGGGTCAGCTCAACACCGATAAACTGCTTCAGCTTTGGACAGGAATCTTTTTTTTTGTTTGTGTTGTTGATAACTCACTAATAATTATTCGTTTGGTTATTTGCGAGCCAAATTACACTCGATAATATTCAGAGACGTATCGGAGAATAACCATATCCTGAGATTGCTCGAAGAAACGGGTATAAAAGTTGATTTTATTTCCTAAATGCGTACCGCAGGTACCCATGAAGTGCAGAGATCCATGTATGTGTTCTCGTCTCTAAGCCGTGTCCGACTCTTTGCGATCCCATGGACCATATCCTGCCAGGCTCCTCTGTCCATGGAATTTTCCAGGGAAGAATACTGGAGTGGGTTGCCATGTCCTCCTCCAGGGGATCTTCCCCACCCAGGCATTGAACCTGAGTTTCCTACATTGGCAGGTGGGGTCTTTATAACACTGCGCCACCAGGAAAGCCCAAGAGCTATCTATCTATGCTCCCGGGGAATTAGAGTCACAGGTGTGGGAAGCAGGAATATAGAGGAATAGAAGTGACACGTGGCAAGAGCCAGCAGTTTGTGGAATATCTAGATACGCTAACCTTTGAGGTGAAGATGTAAACACATGAGTTTGTCGTGTTGTGAATTATCATCCACATCCACGTAAGGCCGTTATGTCTAGGGACGCTTGGGTTATGAAAATGAGCTGCTTTCATTTTCCCGCAGAAATAAAAATCCATTGCAGCTCAAATAATTGTATGTGAAGCTTTGTAATTGGAAACCTGAATTTAGCAACATTATATAACCCTGGTTAATTACATTAGTATATTCAAACTAAATATTTATAGAATAAGATTAGTTCATGGAAGTGTTTCTTTTTTCTCCCAGTACAGCTCATATCCACCCAGTCGTTAATAGGTTCTAATTGCCTTGTATATATATATTTTTGATCATCCTGTATGTGTTTTCAGAGAAGTTAGTTGCATAAAACCAGAGACTGTCTGTTTTCCTGACTTCCCAGTTCATATTTAAACCTGAAATGGTCCACAGAAGCAGCTGTCCTTTTGGTGAAGTTTAATTTTCTCAGTTCCTGGCCCAAGAGAAGGGGTCAGCTCGGGTCCCATTTGTCTGGGTGGCGTTTGCTTTAAGGGAAGTCTTTGATTCACTGTTTGCTATCTACAAGTAAATGTTCAACCTCCTTGAATTTCCTGTCGTGTTTGCTTTTCCATTGAATGTTCTATATTTGGACCGCAAATGTGTTTTTTTTTCATGTATGGGTCTCTGATGGCCCGATGTTCGTCAGAGTGAAATTTCTCTCTGTACACACCGCTGGTGTTGGGCAGTTTGCTTGTTGGGTCACTCCTAGAACTGAGGTGGACACGTTGTAGATTCAGGTTGGGCTTGTCCTTGCTTCTGCGGGCTACGTGATGCTGTTTGCGTTAGCCATCCATGTTTGCTGTCCATGTTTGCTTTGCCTTTGGGTGAGTGTCGATGGCCACTTGCGGCGATTCATTTAACACAGAGCTCTAAATCCCACTTAAGACCACGTTGGTTTTCTGCAGCAGTGTTGTTGAGGGGAGTCATAACTTTGCTGTTGCGTCACTCAGTCATGTCCGCCTCTTTGCGACCCCATGGACCGCAGCACACCAGGCCTTTCTATCCATCACCAACTCCCAGAGTTTGCTCAAACTCATGTCCATTGAGTCGGTGATGCCATCCAACCATCTCATCCTCTGTCGTCCCCTTCTCCTCCCACCTTCAGTCTTTCCCAGCATCAGGGTCTTTTCCAATAAGTAAGTTCTTCGCATCAGGTGGCCAAAGGATTGGCGTTTCAGCTTCAACATCAGTCCTTCCAATGAACACCCAGGACTAGTCTCCTTTAGGATGGACTGGTTGGATCTCCTTGCAGTCCAAGGCACTCAAAGGACTCTTTTCCAGCACCATAGTTCAAAAGCAGCGATTCTTCAGCGCTGAGCTTTCTTTGTGGTCCAACTCTCACATCCATACATGACTACGGGAAAAACCATAGCTTTGACTACATGGACCTTTGTTGGCAAAGTAATGTCTGTCCTTATTAATATGCTGTCTAGGTTGGCCATAGCTTTTCTTCCAAGGAGCAAGCGTCTTTTAATTTCATGGCTGCAGTCACCATCTGCAGTGATTTGGGAGCCCAAAAACATAAAACCTGTCACTGTTTCCATTGTCTCCCCATCTATTTGCCATGAAGTGATGGGTCCAGGTGCCATCATCTTAGCTTTCTGAATGTTGAGCTTTAAGCCAACTTTTTCACTCTCCTCTTTCACTTTCATCAAGAGGCTCTTCAGTTCTTCACTTTCTGCCATAAGGGTGGTGTCATCTGCATATCTGAGGTTATTGATATTTCTTCGGGCAATCTTGATTGCAGCTTGTGCTTAATTCAGCCCAGAGTTTCTCATGATGTACTCTGCATATAAGTTAAATAAGCAGGGTGACAATATACAGCCTTGACATACTTCTTTACCAATTTGGATCCAGTCTGCTGTTCCATGTCCAGTTCTAACTGTTGCTTCCTCACCTGCGTACAGATTTCTCAAGAGGCAGGTCAGGTGGTCTGGTATTCCCATCTCTTTCAGAATTTTCCACAGTTTGTTGTGATCCACACAATCAAAGGCTTTGGCATAGTCAATAAAGCAGAAATAGATGTTTTTCTGGAACTCTCTTGCTTTTTCGATGATCCAGCTGATGTTGGCAATTTGATCTCTGGTTCCTCTGCTTTTTCTAAAACCAGCTTGAACATCTGGAAGTTCACGGTTCACGTATTGCTGAAGCCTGGCTTGGAGAATTTTGAGCTTTCCTTTACTAGCATGTGAGATGAGTGCAATTGTGCAGTAGTTTGAACATTCTTTGGCGTTGCCTTTCTTTGGGATTGGAATGAAAACTGACCTTTTCCAGTCCTATGGCCACTGCTGAGTTTTCCAAATTTGTTGGCATACTGAGTGCAGCACTTTCACAGCATCATCTTTGAGGATTTGAAATAGCTCGACTGGAATTCCATCACCTTCACTAGCTTTGGTCGTGTCTGACTCTCTGGGACCCCATGGACTATAGCCCGCCAGGCTCCTCTCTGTCCATGGGGATTCTCCCACTGGAGTGGACTGCCATGCCCTCCTCCAGGGGATCTTCCCGACCCAGGGATCGAACCCATGTCTCCTGCATTGGCAGGCGGATATTATTATTATTTTTTTTTACTGCTGGTGCTGCCTGGGAAACCGACATCATTTTCCGGGTGGGCGGGGGGCGCGGAGCGGTCAACCTCTGAGCCCTTGAGAAGTACATCCCTGTGGGGCCCCTGCCCTCACACCTGCCTCTCCTCCTCTTTCCTGCTTCTCACAACAGGGGTCTCCCCGCACCCCTGCAGCTCCTGTTTCTAGCCTGGGGCAAGGTGGGGGGACCTCTTCCTCCTCACACCACTGCAAGCCTGCCTTGCTTTCAGGGTGAGGGCGGGGCTTCCAAAATGCAAGGCTTCTCCCCTGAAGCGATCCTGTTTGTTTCTTTTTCCCATTCGAAGCTCGCTCCTTTGTCTAAAATCATATAGGTAAAGATATGCTGTATTCCCCTGCATTCAAGCAAGGTGGACTTGTAACTTTCTCCTGCTCCTCCCACGGAGTGTAAGCAGGATTAACCGTCCACAGTGGGATGCTGTGGATTCTGTCTCTGGCTTGTTCAGCGGTCCATGTGCAACTAGGTAGTCTTGTCTTTTTATCTAAATGGAATCACATTGCAATGGTTTCGCTTCATCTGCTAGCTTTCCTTTTACGGCTTTGTTAAGGTACGATTGAAGTCCCGTAAGCCAGCCGTGTATAAGGTGTGAGGGCTTCCTGGGTGGCACAGTGGTGAAGAATCCGCCTGCCGATTCAGGAGACAGAAGAGATGCCAGTCTGATCCCTGGGTCGGGAAGCTCCCCTGGAGGAGGGAATGGCAATCGACCCGCTCCAGTATTCTTTCCTGGAGACTCCCGTGGATGGAGGAGCCTGGCGGGCTACAGGCCACGGGGTCAGAAAGAGTTTGGTGGGACTGAGTGACTGAGGATGCACGCACATATCAAGTGTGCACTTTGATCGGTTTTCTCTTACGTTTGCTGTGATTGTGGCGTGGTCTCCCAGACACGCGCATGTCAAGATAGCACGCATTTCCATGGCTTCCAAGTTTTCCTGTGCCTTTCTGCCATCTTCCCATCTCCCTCCATCCCGCCTCCAGACAACCACTGGTGACTTTCGCTTACTAGATGGATTCCTTGGCGTTTCCTAGAATTCTGTATCGGTGAAATCACACGCTGTGGACTCATGGTTTTCGCCTGGCGTCTTTCGCTCGGCGTAATGACTTTGGGCTTCGTCCGTGTCGTGGCCTGAGTCACTGAGTCTTCCCTTCTTATCGCTGGGGGAGGATTCCGTCGGGGGCTTGGCTGGTGGCTCAGTGCTGAAGAAACCCGCCCACTTCCCGTTTGTGTCTGGTTGAATGTGGCGGTCTGTCCTTTCGGCCTCCTTGTGTCAAGGGGGCTAATACCAAGGACAGCTCGGGGTGCGTGGATCCGAGTGCCAGTGTCCCCCAAATGCCAGCCGCGATTCCCTCCCACCCCTGACTCCTGTGGACTCTGGCTCAGGCCCTGTCTGCGGTTGTGGTTGCCAGGATCGTCTTGGAGGAAGAAGTTCAAGTGCAGGTGGGACAGGCTTGGACCCAGGCCCTGGGCTAGGGGTGCCCCATGCTGCTGGGTCCCCTGGAACCTCAGGGCTGCCCGCCTGCATCTTGTCTCACAGGGAAACAGCATCCGTCCTTTCTGCATCCCACCTGGAACAGCCTGTCCCAATGCAGAAAAGCAGATTTGACTTCCTGTGTGCTTCTCAGGAATCCACTCTGAATCTGCTAACTTGGATCAGCCAGAAGTTATTACTAGACGCCGCCATAGCCAGTGTATCTATTGCAATTATTATTTATTTTGGGGAGAGAGAACACTTTCTCCGTAGAATTGTTCGTGGTTGGTGTTCAGCGGCTAAGTCGTGTCCGACTCTGCGACCCCCGTGGACTGCAGCACGCCAGGCTGAGCTTGCTCAAACTCATGTCCGTCGAGTCGGTGATGCCATCCGGCCATCTCGTCCTCTGTCGCCCCCTTCTCCTCCTGCCTTCTGCCTTTCCCATCAATCGGGGTCTTTTCCAGCGAGTCATTAGACAGAACTGTTGCTTTTGCAGTCATCTCCCTGCATTTGATCATGAACCCCAGGTCTTCCCACTTGGCGCCCCAGTCCTTTCCGTTAAACCACCTGTGGTCACATTTTGTTACGACCTGTGCTGTGTGTTTCAGAATCTTGACTATGGAGTCAGTCGGTGTGCTGGATTCCAGGCTTGTTAAGTAAACTCACCTCCTTGGGATGGTTAATTTTTTTTTTTTAAAGTTTGCAGTGTCTTGTAATCATTGGCTAATATCCTATGGGTTGTTTCTTCTTCTCCTCCTCTGTCTTTTTTTATTTTTATTTTTTTAAAAAAATATGACAGCTCTATTGAGACAGAACTTGCCTACCATGCGAGTGTCTCATTCATTCAAAGTGTATAGCGCACTGCTTTCCTGGTATTTTTATGATGTTGTGCAGCCATCACGGCTGTTTGAGTTCAAGAGCATTTTTGTCACTCTAGAGAAGACCCCACGCCCATGAAGCATCACTCCTGTCCCCCTCTCTCCACCCAGTCCCTGGCAACCACCGGTGTGGTCTCTGTCTCCGTGGATCGGCCTGTTCTGGAAACTTCCTGTTAGTGGGATCATGCAGTAGGCAGCCTTTGCTACCTAGCTTTTTTCACTTCGAGTCCATATGTTTGAGGTCTCTGCCGTCGCGTGTGTTATCCCAGCTTCGTGGTGAGCCTTGTGTGGTGTTTCCGGGTGATGGAGCAGGGCTTGGGGGTGGTGGTGGGGAATTTGGGTGGACACAGCGTATTGGTCTGGATAAAGGGCTCCTCCGGCCCCTCTCAGATGATGCTGAGATGCAGACTGCTTCAGCAGTGAGGAATGTTTATAAAGCCCTTTCCAGTTCGGCTTCCATCTGGCAGAAACTGTAACCTGCTTTCTCTTTCTCTTTCTCTTTCTCGATTCCATCTCTTCCCCTAAAGATGGATGGAAAAAAACAGTTTTGTTCAATTAAAGCTGCACCTGCTGGCCGTCTTTTTTTTTAAGTTTCAGTGGTTTGGGAGAGGTTGTGTGTATGTGTGTAATTTTTTTTTTTAATTGGAGGACAATTGTTCCACAATACTGTGTGGTACATCAGTATGAATCAGACACAAGTTTACATACATCCCCGCACCCTGGGACCTCCTTCCCTGTCCTGCACCCCACGCCTCGAGGTCATCCCGGAGCACTCAGCTGAGCTCCTAGTGCTATATAAGCAGCTTCCCATTAGCTATTTCACACGTGGTCGTGCATTTGTGTCAATGTGACTCTCTCAATTCACCCCACCCTCTCTTTCCCCTGCTGTGTCCCCAAGGCTGTCCTCTGTGACTGGCTCTCCATTTTTGCCCTGCAAACAGGGTCATCAGTAGCATCCTTCTAGATTGCGTACACACATGCATTCACATACTCTTCTTTGGTGCTGCGTTTTTGGGTGCAGTTTTAGAGCATCCTTGTCAAGACATTGAATGAAGCCTGTATTTACCACAAGGCTGGATTGAACTTGCTGTGGGGTCATGGGGTTCCAACCAGCTAGGTGCTTTCTGAGGCCTCCCCTAAGCCACAGGGCTGGCTTAAACTGAAACAAAGTAGCAGACTTGTTGCTTTTCAGAATTTATACACTTTCTGTGTGGGGCCAGAATTACCATTCTGGGGCCAAGTGGGAGAATCTCAGAGGCTGATTTTTCTCAGAGTATCCATGGCTGCAAGTTTCTAGGGTGTCCTTATCTCTAAGAAAGAGCTTACTCTCAGGAGCTGAAGTGAAGTGAAAGTCACTCAGTCGTGTCCAACTCTTTGCGTCCCCACGGACTGCAGCGCGCCAGGCCTCCCTGTCCATCACCAACTCCCAGAGTTTACTCAGACTCATGTCCATTGAGTCAGTGATGCCATCCAACCATATCATCCTTTGTCGTCCCCTTCTCCACCTGCCTTCCATCTTTCCCAGCATCAGGGTCTTTTCCAGTTAGTCAGTTTTTCACATGAGGTGGCCAAAGGATTGGAGTTTCAGCTTCAGCATCAGTCTTTCCAGTGAACATTCAGGACTGATGTCCTTTAGGATGGACTGGTTGGATCTCCTCGCAGTCCAAGGGACTCTCAAGAGTCTTCTCCAACACCACAGTTCAAAAGCATCCATTCTTCGGTGCTCGGCTTTCTTTATAGTCCAGCTCTCACATCTGTACATGACTACTGGAAAAACCGTAGCTTTGACTAGACGGACCTTTGTTGGCAAAGTAATGTCTCTGCTTTTTAATATGCTGTCTAGGTTGGTCATAGGTTATCTTCCAAGGAGAAAGCATCTTTTAATTTCATGGCTGCAGTCACTATGTGCAGTGATTTCGGAGCCCAAGAAAATAAAGTCTCAGTGTTTCCCCATCTATTTGCCATGAAGTGATGGGACTGGATGTCATGATCTTAGTTTTCTGAAGGTTGAGCCTCAACTGGGGATGGGATGGTTGGTGGTGGCGTGGATTGATGGGGTGGAGGTGAGCAATCATGTCCCCCCGCCCCGCCCCAGGGACATTCAGCAAGGTTTGGAGACTTTAGGGGATCTCGTGGGCAGAGGCCACGGATGGTACTCAGCCCCTAACAGTGCACAAGTCAGCCCCTTATAAGGAGTTATCTGGCCTGGAGTCCCCACGTGCCCAGCCTTAAGAGCCCTGCACAGATGCAATTTCCAGGTGACTCTTGTGCACTCTGCAGTTGGGGCACCACGTCTTGCAGTATCGTCAGCACTGGGAAGGGCAGTTGGCAGTCTTTTCCACATAAAGACATAAAGCCCTCCCCAGGAAAAGGGGGTCATTTAATAGCCTTAGAGAAGGCCGTATGCAGGCAATTGGAAACTTGAAGGTCTTAGCTAGGTCTCTTTGATTTCTGTGACTTATTCTTACTGGCTTCGTACTGCATTCATCCTTTCAGTTTTATTACATTTCTTTCTTTCTTTTCCTTTTTCTGTTGCCCAGCCTATCTAATGCATGGACCATTTATTTGGTGTTGAAAAATCTGTTTTTTATTAGGGGATTTCCATTGTGAGCTTAATTTTTTTTCCCCCTCCAGGTGGCCTTTTGCCAACTGTTTCTTTTTCGCGTGTATTTTTTTTCCTTGTCAGTAAGATCGCAAGTCCTTGACAGCAGAGATCATGCCTTTTAGGTTTGCTTTCTGGTCTGCAGCACGTCGAGCATATGGTTGTTAGCGTCAGTTGCTGGCCGTGTTTGTTGCAATTCATGTTGTGCCTCGTGGTTAAGCTTCATGAACCACGTTTCCACAGACCAGCCGTTTATGTCTTGCTGTCTATTCTGGTTCCAGTCTTTGGGGGCTGAGGGGTTAGCGTGTTGATGCTCAGGTGCTAAGTGGCAAAAAGAAGCCTTTGACCTCATTCGAGGAAGGGAGAGGCTGATAGCCTCTTTCCTTCTCCTACGCAGGCGTGGTTTTATTTTGGTGATTGAAATGTTGGAGGTGTGGGGGAAAAAAAATCAGGTTATGTGGCCTGCCGGCAGGACAAGCAGAAAACGGAGTGAGTCGATGTCTCCCTGGACCACACGTACCTTGCCCACTGGGCTGATGGAAGATTGCTTCTAAAAAGCTGGCTGGGGGAAAGCATTTGCCTCTGAAGGTGCTGAGTCACCTCGAATTTGCAGTCATCACGGTGATACTGAGTCAAGCATCGTCGTTTGGGGCTACCAGCAAGTTTTAAGAAAAGAACTTTGTAATGGAAAACTTTTTTTTTTTTCTTGATCGAGTGATGTTTCATTGCACTGGTTCTTATTGAATGTGTCTTTGGGACAGCAGTTTTAAGAGGAAGACGTTGTGTTCTTCCTGATTCTCCGTGTGAAGCATGACATTTCCTGACTTGGGGGGCAGGGGAGAGGGGCCAGGACCCACAGAGACAGTTCCAGCCTTCGGCTGTCGTTGGTTTTGTTTTTGGTTTTTGAATTTTTTGACTGTGCTGGGTCTTCATTGTGTAGCACACGGGCTGTTCATGGCTCCACACCGGGCTTCTTTAATTGCAGTGCAGGCTCTGTCGTTGTGACTCGCCTCACGGGCGCTCTTCCCAGACTAGGGATCCAGACCCGTGTCCCCTGCATTGGGGGGCAGATTCTTCACCACCGGACCACCAGGGGAGTCCCCAGCTGTCCTTTTCTTAAATTTTCATTTTGTAAAAAGTGAGGCATAGTTTGACATGTAACCTTGTATTCTGGGCTTCCCTGGTGACTCAGAGGATAAAGAATCCCACTGCAGTGTGGGAGACCTGGGTTCCGATCCCTGGCTTGGGGCGATCTCCGGGAGGAGGAAATGGCAACCCACTCCAGTATTCTTGTCTGGAGAATCCCATGGACAGAGGAGCCTGGCAGGCTACAGGCCATGGGGTCGCAAAGAGTTGGACACGCCCATTGTATGAGCTTGCGGTGTGCGACATGATGATTTGATATATGTAAACATTGTGCGAAGATCACAGTGGGTTTAGTAGAGCATCCCCACACTTAGTTACTTTTCTATCTTTTCTCATAGTGAGAACTTTCAAGATTCATTCTCTTAGCAGTGTTCAGATACAGCGTTATTAACTGCAATCGTGTATTGCATCGACTCCCCCCAGGATTTATAATTTATTTGGCTGTGCTTGGTCTTAGTATTAGCATTTGGTATTCCACGCTTCTTGATGGCATTGGGGTGGGGGGTCTTAGTCCCGCGACCAGCAATCGTGCCCGGGGCCCCCAGCATCGGAAGTGCAGAGTCGCAGCCACAGGCCCAGCAGGGCAGCCCCAGGACTGACTTTATGGCTGGAAGTCTGCACCTTGGACGCTTGTGTGACCCTCGTCCCCTCTCCCGCCTTCTCCGCTCTGATTTCTGTGACTCTGAGGTGTCTCTGCTTCTTAGGAAACCACCTTGTCCGACCTGACTTCTCCCTAAGAGGCACTTGGGATGTCACTCATCCTGAACACGTTTTGAGCTTAGGAGGGAACATGCCTTCCCTTTCTGAATGGCGTGCCTGCATCAGGGCGATCTGAGCTCCCGAGTCCTGTCCCGAGAGCAGAAGACAGTTCCTGTGACTGTCTCTCAAATGTGAAATGGACCTGTCAGTCCCTCAGTCCTTTCCAAGTCTGCGATCCCATGCACTGAAGCCCCGCCAGGCTCCTCTGTCCATGGGATTCTCCAGGCCAGAATTCTGGAGTGAGGTTGCCACTTCCCTCCTCCAGGGGATCTTCCTGGCCCCGGGAATCAAACCCAGGTCTCCCGCATTGGCAGGCAGATTCTTTGCCATCTGACCCATGGAGAAGAGACAGTTATTGAGATTGGGGATGGGTGTGGCCGTGTGTGTGTGAGAGTGTGAGAGAGAGTGTGTAAAGAGAGACGGACAATCTGATGAAAGCGCCTGGAATGCAGGGAACATGTGAGGAGATGTGCTTTCGAGGACAGATGGCAAACCTTTGCCAGCGGGCTGGGTGTGCGACCTGTGACTCAGAGTGATGAGGGAGATCCCAGGGGTCATTTCCTCCCAGCCCTTCTTGTCAGAGCCACGGGGCAGTGTCTCAGTTCAGATCTCTGGAACCCTCTCTGGGAACTCTTTATGGTCGATGGAGATGATATTCCTCCGCTTGCCTCACTGTGTTTTAAAGAGCTGGCATCGTCAGATAGATGGGCAGTCCCTGTGCTCCTTTGATGCCTGTGTCGTTTGTCGGTGGAGGGTTGCGGCCCAGTTGTCCTGGAAGCTCTGACTTCTCACAGGAATCTTCTCCCCTCCCTGTCCACACGCAGAACCATGCACAGTGGGAAGCAAAGACTTTCAGAAATAAGGTGGATTCTCCCGTTGGGAAATTGGGGTTATTTGAGCCAAGGAAAGTTTCTGACCTTATCCAAGATTTGCTGGATGAAATCAAAGGAGAGCCATGTAAATTGTAGATTATAATTATTAATATTTTTTTTTCCTTTTTGCAATACTGAGGCTCTTGAGAGTCCCTTGGTCTGCAAGGAGATCAAACCACAGTCCGTCCTAAAGAAAATCAACCCTGCATGTTCCATTGGAAGGGCTGATGCTGAAGCTGAAATTCCCAATACTTCGGCCACCTGATTGGACGAGCTGACTCATTGGAAAAGACCCTGATGCTGGAAAAGATTGAGGGCAGGAGGAGAAGGGGGCGACAGAGCATGAAATGGTTGGGTGGCCTCACCGACTCGATGGACATGAGTTTGAGTAAACTCCGGGAGTTGGTGATGGACAGGGAGGTCTGGCGTGCTGCAGTCCATGGGGACGCAAAGAGTCGGACACGACTGAGTGACTGGACAAGATCATGACTGATGTTTACTGGGAAGGACCCCTTAAATGGGAGCCGCATTCTTGAGTTTTAGGCCTACTTCTCTCCGTAACCGCCCATGTGGTAACTCACTGACCCCAAGAGAATAAATGAATCATCCTGTTTCTTCTGTCAGCCGGGCCCTTGGGCTCCATGCTCTCTGAAGCTTCCGGGTCACAGTGCGGTCGATCCATCTTTAAGACTGTTCACATTGACTTGCCTGGGCGGTCCTGTGGTTAAGAATCCGCCTTGCAATGCAAAGGACGTGGCTTCAGTCCCTGAAAGGCTTTGTTTCAGACCAAAACGAAGGTCCTGAGTGCCACAACTAAGACCCAACGCAGCCAAATAAATAAAATTTTTTTTTTTTGAAGGGGAACTCTTTACAGCCTGTAGTTTGAGTTACTGGAATTATGGGGGGCTGGCTTTGTCACTTGCAGAGGTAAAAGTTACGTGTGGTGAAACCTGGTGGCCAGAACTCTGTCTTTGGAATGTTCTCTTGTTACCTTTTAGGGAATGCTCTATGCTGGTTCTGTTCCCTGGAACTTATTAATGACATAACTGCCTTGAACAGGAACTGGGAAAGGACCCACCTTCCAGCAGTTTGCATCCTGTAGGGCTTGTCTTAGAGTAGATCTGAGAGCCTTTCTTGATTATCTAGCCAGCTGGATGTGGTCTAACTAAAGGAAGGCCTGTTTGGACCACCTTCCTATCTTGGCAACCACAGGCCTGATTTCTCTGGTCGTGAGTCTATTTGTGGATAAGTTTGTTTCATATTTTAGATTCCGCCTCTAAGTGATGCCATTTGATATGTGCCTTTCTGACTTACATAGTATGAGTGTCTCTACATCCATCCATGTAGCTGCAAACGGCATCATTCCATCCTTTTTCATGGCTGAGTAATATTCCACCGTATATACGATGTACCATGTCTTCCTTATCCATTCTTCTGTCAGCGGACATTTAGTTTTTTTCCCTGTTGTGGCTATCGTGACTCAGGCTGCTGTGAACATAGGGGTGCGTGTATCTTTTCAAAATCTTAGTTTTCTCTGGGTACATACCCAGGAGTGGGATTGCAGGGTCACATGGCAACTCTGGTTTTTCATTTTTTTGAAGAGACTTTGTATTGTTCTCCATGGTGGCCTTGAAATTTACCTTCCCACTGACAGTGTTCAAGAGTTCCCTTTTCCCCACACCCTTTCTGGCTTGTATTATCTGTATACGTTCTGATGATGGCCACTCTGACCGGTATGAGGTAGTCCCTCATTGTGGTTGTGACGTGGCATTTCTCTAATATTAGCGATTAGCCACGTTGAGCATCTTTTCTTGTGCCTGTTGGCCATCCATATGCCGAGACTCATTCTTTACAAGGAATTTGCCCTTAAACTGCATTCCTGGGTACAGTTGGCATCCTTCAGTCACTCGTCTACAGGGAGCGCACAAAGCTATCGTTAGACCTGTGTGTTGACTTGTTGGCGTCGAGGGATCCGTGGGACAGCTCAGTCACAGGCTGCTGGGAAGACCGTCAGTGATTTAGAGTTCCACATTTCGAGGACTCGGGTCCCTCTCTGAGGTTACCGCTCTGTGAATTGTTTATGTTCCAACGCGAGAACAGCAGAGCCTGGCTGTGAATGCCGGGCTGCCTTTTCTCTTTCGCTTAATACATATTTGATTGTGAGAGTAGATGGGTGATTAAGTGGCTGGGTCTCTGCTGCTTGTTGATCGATCATTTTTAATATCATGCATTGAAGCAGCTGGACGCGGTCCTGGCCTCATCGGCTAAGCTTTCGATGCTGATGGAAGACCTCCGTTAACACCTGCGGACCCTGACCGTGAGCACGACTCAGGACTGTGGAAAGCCAGTCTCAGTGGAGGTGGAGCCGTAGAGATGACATTTCTTTGCGCTTTCTGTTTTGGAGTTTCGGCTGTATTTCTGATGCTTTTTGCGAATGATGTCTCATTAATTTCATTTTCAGATTGGTGATTGGTACTTGCAGGATATTACATTTTCATGCAATAGCAGGCCTTGTTTTTTTTTTTTTTTCTCCCTAGTTACAGGAAGAGATTTTTTTTTTTCTTTTTTCCTGGTGCACTGCCTGTGTTTGTGACAGTGAGTTTGTATTGACTCGAAAGACCTTCTGAGGGCTTGTTTGCACTGTTTGGTTGGCACCCAGTTTTTAGTTCCCCGGAGCATCATAAGAGAGGCTGCTAGATTAAAAAGAAAATTATTTAGACAGTTTTCATGGAAGATGATTTACTTTGGTTGGTTATAAACCACAGCAAGTTCCAGGAATAGTGGAGGTCCTGTGTCCCGCCTCCTCCAACGGTGCCGTTGTTACATAACTTCAGACCAACAGCCAGAGCAGGAAATCGGCATGGCGCAACATCATTAGTTTGTCCACGGTCCCTGCAGGGAGTGCAGCCATTTCTGCTTGCGCTCATTGGTGAGGTACACATTTTTAAAGATCAGCATACGTAACATCTCGTCTCGCAGTCCTTGAGTGGAGGATAAATGGAACAAGAGGGGATGGAATGAGTTAGGGCTTTAAACAAGCACCCGTTCAAAGACTCCCTTGACTTTGCTTGGCGGCTGAAGTGGACGGAACAGGTGGCAGCCCGCCCTCCCCTCCCCGGAAGGCACGTGGTTGAAAATCCAGAGGTGTGCGGTGCCCGAGCTCCCACTGGGGGTGTGCTCTTTTGGTTTTCAATGCTCCGATGAGACCAGCCAGTTTCCAGCTCTGGGCAGGGTGATGGGAGAAACACAGTGTGGAAGAGAAACCACGCCCCCCGCCCGACAACTTGTCTATTGCAACTCTAAGTCATTGAGTCTGGCTTCATGTCCTTAATCAGTTGCCACGGCCCTTCCTCAGTAAATGGATGAAACAGCCTCTTCTGTTCCCGTTTGTGATGGTTTGCTATTACCCATGCCATCGAGATCCCTCTTTGGAATTTCTTCCTTCTCTTCCTTTTGGATGATGGTGTACCACGCGTCTGGCTGGGACAGTGGAGATGCTATTAATTAAACTGATACATAGAATGGACGTGACTCTCCCACCCCATGGAATGTGCTAGAATGGTTTTCTCTCCCCGCCCCCACTCCTCTTGGCTTGAAAGCGATGAGTTTGGAAATGGTCAGTGGTAGTCATGAGACAGCCCGGAGATGCACGACTCTCTGTGGGGCCGAGGGGGTGGGACGGCATCTCTTATCTCGAGAGCCACCCTGTGCGTGTCCCACGCCTGGGGTGCTTCCGGGACGAGTCCCTCTGGAGCCCACTCAGGACAGTAGCTGTCGGTCTGGGCACTGAGAGGCCCCCCTGTGTGTGTGAGGTGTGCGGTGCAGTTACAGGAGCTGCTGCTGTGGCTTGAGCCCCTGAGACGTGCTGATAAAACTGGGAAGTTAGTTGTGAGGGTCACCGACCCAGGGCAGGCTGTCAGATTCTTACAGAGGCTTGCGGGCTGAACCGGAAAGGGCATGGTGGGCAGAAAGGAGATGACTGGTGCCTGGGACTGGGGAGCCTGGGTATTGCAGCTCGGGAGTGCCAGCGGGGAGGGGGTTTGGGACTGCTTCTGGGGTTCCTGGAAATGCTCTGTTGATTGAGCTGATGACTGTTGCACGAGTCTGTGAATCTTCACTTGCGCACCTTCCACTGGGTGAATTGTCTTGGTGTGTGCTTTCTATCTCAGTAACGCTGTTTTGGAAAAGACCCTAATGTTGGAAAGGATTGAAGGCAAAGGTAGAAGGGAGTGGCAGAGGATGAGACGGTCAGAGGGCATCACCGACTGGACGGATGTGAGTCTGAGCAAGCCCTGGGAGTTGGTGATGGGCAGGGAAGCCTGGTGTGCTGCGGTCCATGGAGTCTCAAAGAGGTGCACATAACTGAGCAACTGAACGAAAACCACATTATGTAGGGGGATCTTTCATCATGCATTTGGCAAAAAGTACTTAGCTCTCTTTGGTGACGCTGGAGAGTCACAGGGACCAGAGTCAGACACCACTTAGCGATTGAACAGCAGGAGCTGTCTTCAAACGGATACTGCTTTCATACTTTGTACCCTGAACATCCATCCCGTGATCACGTGTGGCGGTCAGAGGCCCCCCCCCACCCCCACCCCCACATGTGCAAGGACAGGGTGTGACTCCGCGTGCGGGGAGAGCAGATTCAGAGATTTCGGCTCCGGAAGACATGTCCCGGTCTGTTATCTCCGCTCTGCCCCAGTTAGGAACCAGGCGTCCACAGTGAGTGGGCAGACAGTGGCTGCTATCAGAGGGAAGTGGGGTGGTGTCGTCTCTGTGTGGATGTTTTCCCTTTTCTCAGCCCCATTAGACTCCTTTCCTTCCGCAGACAGTCAAGAGAAAGCGTGAGATTGGCGGGGGGAGGGCACGCTGCATT
The DNA here is from genome assembly GCF_023699985.2 of Odocoileus virginianus. Classification (NCBI taxonomy): domain Eukaryota; kingdom Metazoa; phylum Chordata; class Mammalia; order Artiodactyla; family Cervidae; genus Odocoileus; species Odocoileus virginianus. The sequence continues at coordinate 93,875,718 of NC_069677.1, forward strand.
CATCTAGAACAAAACGCACGGCCAGGAGGGAAAACAGAGCTTCCCACCCTTCCAACACAGAGATAAAGATGGAGGCATCAAAGGAGGAGACTTGTAAAGCGTCCTTCCGAATATTGAGGGGTAGGAAAAATTTCGAAAACAGGGGTACTTCAAGTCACCCTCATCACCTTGCGTGAAACTGACATCAGTTTGGTTCCGTGCAGTCCTGTTTGACTCTTTGCGACCCCATGGACTGCAGCACGCCAGGCTTCCCTGTCCATCGCCAGCTCCCGGAGCTTACTCAAACTCATGTCCATTGAGTGGGTGATGCCATCCAACCATCTCATCTTCTGTCGTCCCCTTCTCCTCTTGCCTTCCATCTTTCCCAGCGTTAGGGTCTTTTCCAGCGAGTTGGTTCCTCACATCAGGTGGCCAAAGTATTGGGAGTTTCAGCTTCATCATCAGTCCTTCTGATGAAGATTCAGGGTGGTTCCTTTCCCCGCCGTGGAGTGGAAGTGCTTGACGCACGTGTGTGCTCGTGTATGTAACCCCCAGTTCTATGGTTTGCTTTCCAGTGAATCTCGCTTGGAAATGATTATTCAGGCGCATCCTTTGACGTCCTGTGAACTATTTCTCCATTCATAAGCAGAGCTCTATTAAAAAAAAAAAAGCACATCCAGGTGGTCATTTCATTTTCCTAACACTCAGCGATTTTTGCCACGAGCTTTGTACACTTGGCCCCGTGCTTAAGCTAATCAGGGAATGACTGAAATTGACTCTCGGGGGCGATGGAGCCAAGATGGCAGTGAGAGAAGACATGGAATTTGTGTCTCCCCAGGAACTTAGCAGGCATTAGTGGGGGGCCTTGGGCGGAAGGCAGGCAAGACAGCCCCAGGGACCACTGGAGTTGTTATTTTTTATTCTTTGTTCCGGTTATTTTTGTTTGTTTTTCATCTGTCTTTTTTTAAATCTCCTTTTTTTTTTTCTTTTATTCCTCCCGAAATCCCACTGCTTGTGGGATCATGGTTCATGGGCCAGGGATCAGGCCTGAGCCCCTGAGGTTAGAGTGCTGAGCTTGAAATGCTGGAATAACAGAGACCCCCTCAGGCCCCAAGGAATAAGTAATCTTGAGTGAGGTCTCCATTTCAACACCAAGACCCAGCTCCAGTCAACTGCCCACAAACTCCACTGCTGGCAACCTCAGGCCAGACAACTAGTGAAACAGGGACACAGTTTCTAACCCATCAAAAAAAAAAAAAAAAACACCAAGAAGAAAAGATGAAATTGCCCATCAGGTTTAAAAAAAAAAACATCAGCACTTAGTCTCCTAAAGAAATGTTGTCTACTTGTTGTCCATAAGAAACGAGGAAAAACATAGGAAATTGCCCATCAGGTTTAAAAAGACATCAGCACTTAGTCTCCTAAAGAAATATTGTCTGCCTTGTTGTACGTAAGAAACTTGAAAAAAAAGAATATGAAATTGCCCATCAGGTTTAACAAACATCAGTGCTTAGTCTCCTAAAGACATGTTGCCCACGGTTGTCTAAACAGCTGTCTGTTATTTTTTTTCTTGATCGTGGTGTTGGTTGGAGCTCTCGTGGGGGCTTCATAGAGCTTGTGGGATGATCGTGTTTCCTGACCAGGGATCAAACCCAGGCGCCCTGCATGGAGATGGCAGTCTTCACCAGTGGCGAGCCGGGAGAGTCCCTGAAGAGTTATCCATTGCTACTTTGTTGCGGCACGTGGGTCACATGTCTTCCTTGTAGGCAGGCGTGCACACAGCATGGCAGTGAGGAAAGGCAGAAGAGGCAGGCTGGGCATTGAAAGAGCTGCGTGAGGAGGTGGCTCAGGACTGCGGGGAGGAGGGGACCCCGCGACCCCCGCCTTGCCCCAGTGGAACCAGGCTCCTTCGTTTCATCTGCAGGCAGAGGATTTCTCGGTGTCACTTCCTGCGTGTTGCAACCCGAGCAGCCCGTCCTGACTCTGACCTCTGCTGTTTGGACTCCAGCCTCATTCCTGGGTACCGGTACATTCTCAGTGGCCAGGGTCACGTCCCCAGCTTGGCAGCTGAACCGGGACTTTGGGGCTGGAGTTAGGGGGTGTGGCCAGGCCCCACGGGACGGGCTGGGGAGAGAGGGATAAACGTCATCGGTGATGGACGTGTGGTTTTTTCGGGTGCCCGCTGTCTGCAGGCAGGAATGTCTCTCCTCTCTGAGCCTGCACGAGGCATCCATATCCGTGGAAAGGCTCTTCCTTGTTTGGCAAGCGGGGCAACCAAACTCGGCATTGATGTGCCAGGTCGCCAAGATGGAACGGGGACTTCAGGGTCCATGCTCTCTGCAGGGCAGGACTGTGTCTCTCGATCGCCCGAGGTTTATTCACCCCGAGTTTGTGGCACTGATCACTCTCAGGAGTCTACAGGGACCTTGGGGTGCGGGGTGGGGTCACGGGCCGGGTAGCTGGAGGCCCTGGGCTGGGTGCATGGGAGCCCTGGAAAAACTGGATACGGTGTCTGGTTCCAAAAACCATCTCTTGAGCTGCAGCGTGAGACAGGCTTCCTTGAAGGCAGAGGCCAGACTTGGCCTGCCACCTGTTTTGGTACAGCCGGCGAGCTAAGAATGGTTTTGTATTTTTAAACGGCTGGAAAAAGCCTCATATCCCGTGACACATAAAAATACTGTGAAATTCCCAGTTTTGCTGGAACCCAGCCATACCTGCTCGTTCAGTTGGCATCTGTGGTTGCCTTCTGCCTCCCAAGGGCGTTATAACAGAGTTTACCTCGGGCCCCTGGAAGCCTCCAGTGTTGACTCTCTGGCCCTTTCAGAACCAGCCTGAAAGGGGAGCAGAAACGGTGGGATCCCTGCCTGTCCGACTCTTTGCGACCCTGTGGACTTGTAGCCCGCCAGGCTCCTCTGTCCATGGGGATTCACCAGGCAAGAATACTGGGGTGGGTTGCCATGCTCTCCTCCAGGGTAGCTTCCCCACCCAGGGGTTGAACCCACATCTCCCGCATTGCAGGCAGATTCTTTACCAGGTGAGAAACTCGGGAACCTGATATTCCACAATTACAGACTCATGACACCATGTCCCAGTTAAGATGTGATGGTCCCAGGAAAGATAGTACATTAAACGGTGTGTGTGTGTGCATGTGTGTGTGTAAAGTCGCTCAGTCTTGTCTGACTCTCTGTGATCCCAGGGACTATGGCCCCTCCAGGCTCCTCTGGCCATGGAATTTTCCAGGCAAGAATCCTGGAGTGGGTTGCCATGCCCTCCTCCAGGGGATCTTCCTGGCCCAGGGATGGAACCCGGGACATGGCAGGCAGATTCCTCACTGTGTCAGCCACCAGGGAAGCCCACATTCAGCTATATCAGTCGTATATACAGCAGGGTTGCGGTCGATGGGGTGCTGGCTTCATCAGAGCAGATCGGGGCCGGTGCATAAAAAGAGTGGTACAGGGCTGTCCTTGTGCATGGTGGTGAAAGGTGGTCGCTAGGAGCCGTGAACGATGCCGGGATTCTTGGGCCTCCGAAGGACAGGAACTCGTTCCGCGGCCCGTGATGAGGCTTCATGGCTCAGAGCTTCCGTGTAATAAAGCTTTAGTAAAGTATAGAAGAGATGGAGAAAGCTTCTGACATGAGACCCCAGAATGGGACACCTTGCTAATTTTTAGCAAGAAGTTACATACCTATTAGCAAGCTGCTAAATTAGAGGAAAGAAATGTCTCAAAACTCAAGAGAGTGGCACCAGGCCCCTCACCCCCGAGATGCATTTTGAGATAACATTGGCACCAGGTGAGTTATTCCGGGCCATAAAGCGGTTGACATGAACCTTGAAGAAAGGCAGGTTTCCGAGCAAACACGTAGTTTCATTAACATCGCTTAAGAGAACATTTCTCTGGGTCACACATACCGGTTTGTTGAGCCCTTACGGGTTCTAAGTCTTAGGCGGAACCGACTTGAAGAAAGACAGAGTCTAGGGTAAACAAATAGCTCATTAACATAGCTTCAGAAAAACACTTCCATAAGAAAAACAGTTTGAGGAAAGTGAAGTTCAGGTGGAACCAGGGGTCGTCATGGCAATGCAGAGTTTTAACAGAAACCTCCTTTAAATTTTGTATAGAGCAAGGGGAAAAAAATAAAAGTCTGACACTTGTAGTGTGTTTCCTCCTGCCGATTAAGAGAGAGAGAAAAAAACGTCTGACACTTTGCAGCCTGTTTCCGCCCCTTGGAGACCTGTGGCCTTCCTGCCCGTTACTCTCTCAGTGGGAGAAGAGAGGAAGTTGGGTCATCCAGAAGAGACCTTTTTCAGAACTTCCCTGGTGTCCAGTGGCTAAGACTCTGCGTTCTCAGGGCTGGGGGGTCGATTCCTGCCCAGGGAGCTAGATTCCACATGCTGCAACTGAAGACCCCGCAGGCTTAAGCAGCTAAGACCAGGCACCGTCATCCAACCAAAAACTCCCCCGAAGAGGCCTTTGTTTGTGTCCTGCTTTCTCTTCATCCCCGTCTCAGTCTGCTGGAGGCTGGGAGTTGCTGGTGGACAAAGGCGACAGCTAAGCTCCATCTCCAGAGGATGTGGAGGTTGGATGGTGTCATGGACGTGAGTTTGAGCCAGCTCCGGGAGTTGGTGATGGACAGGCAAGCCTGGCGTGCAGCAGTCCTGGGGTCGCAGGGAGTCGACACGACTGAGTGGCTGAACTGAACTGAAGCTCCTCTCCCCTGAGGAAGATGTTCTGCTCGCTGTAGGTCTGGGGGACAGCCCAGCGCCATTGATTCTCAGAATGCAATTGAAAGGCAGGGCCCACAGCTGGGAGGTGGTAGCTAGGATTTGGCATGCACTCTTCTTCCTGGGTGCTGACTACATTCTAGCAGCTTGTGTGGAAGTCTTGGCTTAACGTACTGAGGGCGGTGACCCATTTTTTGCCTTTCTACCCTCCCCCCTTTTTTTTGATGTGGATCAGTTTTTAAAAGTCTGTTGAATTGCATACAATATTGCTTCTGTTTTACGTTTTTGTGTGTGTGTGTTTTTTTTAATATGGGGGAATTTTTAAAAGTCTTCATTGACTTTGATACAGTATTGCTTCTGTTTTCTGTTTTGGTTTTTTTTGGCCTCCAGGCAAGGTGGGATTTTAGCTCCCCGATCAGGGGTGGATCCTGTACCCTTTGCATTGGAAGGCGGAATTCTTAACCACTGGACCACAGGGGAAGTCTGTTGCCCACTGTCACTTTTCTGGGTTGCTGCTCCTGAAATCTGGGGTTTTCCAGGTGGCGCTAGTGGTAAAGAACCCACCTGCACAAGCCAGGAGATTTGAGAGACCTGGGTTCTAACCCTGGGTCAGGAAGATCCTGTGGAGGAGGAAATGGCAACACACTCCAGTATTCTTGCTCGGGGAATCCCAGGGACCAGAGGAGCCTGGTGGGGCTACAGTCCATGAGGTTGCAAAGGATTGGACTTGACCGAAGCAACTTAGCATGCACTCACCAGAAGAACACTTCTGAGTGGCAAACCAGTGCAGCCTTGGATGATATCACACGTGTAATTTGGAGCCTGCTTTAGTTTCTGATTTCTTCTTTAAACCTGCCTCGTGTTGATGGGCATGGTATGAAGCCAGGGCGTCCCATTAGCTGCGGTATCCTGGGTGGCTTCTTTTTTCCTTCCCGTTCTTCGCTTTTCTTTCTAGATTTCTCAAACCCTCATTACAACGTGCTGGAGGCATCCACCTCTTCTGGTTGGGAGTGGCCTGGAGAGGGATGTTGGGAGAAGGGAAAAAGTTTAGGATTTAAACAGTGACAGAGCCGGGGGGGGGGGGGGGAGGGGTATCGCTGGTGGCTCAGATGATAAAGAATCAGCCTGCAATGCGGCAGAAGCCAGTTTGATCCCTGGGTCGGAAAGATCCACTCCAGGATTCTTGCCTGGAGAATCCCATGGACAGAGGAGCCTGGCAGGCTATCGTGCGTGGGGTCACATAGTCAGACATGACTGAACAACTGACAGATAGACAGACATACACGCCCACAGCCCAGATCTTTTTCCCCTACTAACCTACTTTGAAAGCTGCCAGAGGAATCGTAGTGTGGAAATTTTTCTGCTTTCTCCTATGCTCCTCTGACAAGATGTACAAATAACCTCAGGGAGAGCTGGGCACGTGGCCCTTTGGTCTCCTTGGCCTGGGAGGTGTCGGGCTGGGAACTGAGGCTCCCAAGGGCCTTGGTGTTCTTTGGGAGATGGTGGGTGGAGCCAGCTACTCTATTTTCCCTGGACCTGCCCCTGCCTGCCATTTCTTGTCCCTTTAAATATGCTGGGTCCACACCTTCCCTCCTGTCCCAGGGGCTGGAACAGGTGTGCGGAAGCGTGGAACAGGACAGATCACGGCTTTATCAGGAGCGGGTCGGACTGGGTTGCTGGGCTGTTTTAAGCATGAAGTAGGAGAGCCTTTAAGAAGGGCCTCCCGTCGTAGATGAGCAAGTGTGTGGCTCTGAGAGCCTCTGCGCCTTAGTTGGGCAGCGAGGTGGCGGAGTGGCTGGGTTGCGTCTGCAGCAGAGGGTGTCGCAGGTGCCCTGAAGCTTTGGTTGGCGATTGCTTCAGTGGAGAGTGGGTGAAGTGCCCCGGAGCCCGGGAGCGGTGGGGGCAGGCAGCAGTGAAGCGGGGCAGGTCTGGGGAGGAGAGCCGTGGAGGAGCGTGTCCACAAGAGCGCAGGGAGCCGGGGCAGTTGGGAGGGAGAAGCCGGAGAAGCAGGGGCTCTCGGGCCTGCAGGGGTGGTTCGGCATCTAGAGGTTGGGAGCCACCTGTGAAAAGCCAAGGGTGGTTTTTGGCGTTTGGGAGCAGCTGCTGGAGACGGGGTGACGGGCGAGAGGCTGGAGGTGGCTGGGTGCGTGCATCTTCTGGGAAGTTCAGCCCTGAAGGTCAGTGGAGAAGTGCAACAGTCTTTGGGCTTCCTTCGTGACTCACTTGGTGAAGAATCTGCCTGCAATGCTGGAGACCCAGGTTCGACCCCTGGGCGGGGAAAGATTCCCCTGCTGAAGGGAACGGCAACCCACTCCAGTATTCTTGCCTGGAGAATCCCCATGGACAGGGGAGCCTGGCGGGCTGCAGTCCATGGGGTTGCAAAGAGCGGGACGCGACTGAGTGAACACACACAAAACAGCCTTTGGGAAGGAAGCTAATGTGCAGAGAGAGGGATTTTAGTGTGGGGGAAGACTGGGTGATTGAGTGGATGCTAACAGGAGGTGAGGGTTTCCCCGGTGGCTCGGACCGTAAAGAATCCACGTGCAACGCAGGAGACGTGGATTCGATCCCTTGGTTGCAAAGATTCCCCTGGAGAAGTGCATGGCAGCCCGCTACAGGAGAATCCCCATGGACAGAGATGGGACTGGCGGGCTACAGTCCGTGGGGTTGCAAAAGAGTCGGACACGACTGAGCAGTCGTGCTTTTTTTTTCTCCTAACAGGAGGTGAGAGGTTCAGGAGTTGACATAGAGGATGTGGGCTGTATTTCTCTCCCTTGGAAAAGGGGACACATGGGAAGGTGGTGAAGGTGTAGACTTTCAGAGGGATGGATTCGAAAATGATTTCTCTTTAAAAGTTTCACCAAAGGATGACCAAACATGGAAGTCTCGGTTTTATAAGAGAGCTGGGAGGTCTCACCCATGGGAAGCCAGACGTTTTGGGGCCAGCTGATGCAAGAGACGAATGAGCCTTTCAGACTGTGCTTCGGAAAAGAGGGTGTAAGCTTGGCGTAAGAGAGCTTGGCGACGTCTCTCCTTCCTGCCTGCCCTTGTCCGCGATCACCGGCTGTACTTGGAATCACAAGAGTCCTGTTCTGTCTACCCTAGATAAGGGTTTCTGTTTAACAGGCTGTTTGAACTCTCACTGCTTTGGTTTTTAAAAATCAGTGGTTTGGGACTTCCCTGGTGGTTCACTGGCTAAAGATTCCACACTCCCGATACAGGGAACCTTGACTGTACAGTCAGATCCCACGTGCTGCTGGCGGTGGTTTAGTTGCTAAGTCGTGTGACTCTTGTGTGAGTCTCCATGGACTGTAAGCCCACACAGGCTCCTCTGTCCATGGGATTCTCCAGGCCAGAATACTGGAGTGGGTTGCCATTCCCTTCCCCAGGGGATCTTCCCCCAACCCAGGGATGGAACCCGGGTCTCCTGCGTTGCAGGTGGATTCTTTACCCACTGAACCACCAGTGTGTGTGTGTGTGTGTGTGTGTGTGTGTGTGTGTGTGTGTGTGTGGTGGGGGGGTGTTTTGCTGGTGGCTCAGTTGGTGAAGACCCAGTGTATTAAGTAAATAATTAAAGAGAAAAAAGAAAAGACTTGAAGCATAAACCAGCACAGACTGAAAAGGATTGCTGGAAGATGGTCTGATTGAGCAGATACTCTCCAGCAGGGCTTTTTCCGCTGTGATGACGTGTATTTATATTCTTGCTGTCCGGTATGGGAGCCGCTGTCCACTTGTGGGTATGGATTTACGGGGTGTCTCATGAGCCGGCAGGGTGAAGACTTCTGTAATCTTCTATCAGCAGAGCTTCCAGGGGCCAGGGCTTGGGGAAGCTGAAAGTGGCCGGTGGGAAACGGCCTGGGTCAGGTGAACGCAGAAGATTGGTAAGGGAGAGTGTCTACGTACCCTTGGCCCCTGCGAACCAAAGCTGGGCTAGCTGTGTTTCCCGCTCTTCTCGCTTCTGTTTGTTTCTTTGTATTTATTTTTTTATCTTTGGCTGTGCCGGATCTTTGTTGCTACCTGCAGGCTTTCTCTAGTTGCAGTGACTGGGGGGCCACAGTTCTTTGCACGGTTTTCTCACTCTGCGAGTTTCTTCTGGTGCAGACCTCCGGCTCTGGGCGTGCAGGCATCCACAGTTTCAGCACTCAGGTTCAGTAGTTGTGGCTCCCAGGCCCTGCAGAATACAGGCTCAGTAGTTAGGGCACACGGGCTTAGTTGCTCCAGGCTTTTAGGATCAGGGATCCCACGTTCCCCAAATTGGCAGGGAGATTCTCACCCACGGCGCCACCAGGGAAGTCCTGGCTTCTGTTTCTTCTTATTGCTGTTGTCATTCACTCAGTCGTGTCCGACTCTCTGTGACCCCATGGACCGCAGCACGCCAGGCCTCCCTGTCCTTCAACTCCCGGAGTTTGCTCAAACTCCTGTCTGTTGAGTCGATGATGCCATCCAACCATCTCATCCTCTGTCGCCCCCTTCTCCTCCTGCCTTCAATCTCTCTCAACATCTGGGTCTTTTCCAGTGAGTCAGTTCTTTGCATCAGGTGGCCAGAGGATTGGCGTTTCAGCTTCACCATCATTCCTTCCAATGAATATTCAGGACTGATTTCCTTTAGGATGCACTGGTTGGATCTCCTTGTAGTCCAATGGAGTCTCAAGAGTCTTCTCCAGCACCACAGTTTGAAAGCATCAATTCTTTGGCGCTCAGCCTTCTTTATGGTCCAACTCTCTAGCATCCGTATGTGATTACTGAGAAAACCATGGCTTCGACTATATAGACCTTTGTCGGCAAAATGATGTCTCTGCATTCGAAAATGCTGTCTAGGTTTGTGATAGCTTTCCTTCCAAGGAGGGAAGCGTCTTTTAATTTTCTACTTATTTTCTTACATATTAAGAGGAGAAGGGGACGACAGAGGATGAGATGGTTGGATGGCATCACCGACTCAATGGATATAAGTTTGAGTAAACTCCGGGAGTTGGTGATGGATAGGGAGGCCTGGCGTGCTGCGCTCCATGGGGTCGCAAAGAGTCGGACACGACTGAGTGACTGAACCGAACTGAACCTACAGGAAGCTTGGAATTACCCGGTGTCTCTGCTCAGCCTGGGGAAGTGATCAGTACCAGGGGCCTTTGCTAATTTGTTGTTAATGGATCATTGCCGGCCATCTCTGATGACAGCAGGGAGGAGGTGAATGTGCTCTCCTTGGGTTCGGGGAGGGCGGGAGAACGCTCCAGCACACACATCTCCATTTCATGCCCATGCTCAGCAGCCCCATCTTTAAATATCAAGTCTTGTCAAGCCCTCCACCCTGTCTGTGGACATTTCAGCCTTGAGAAAGGAAAAGATCATCTGGAAGTTTCCATCTGCGCGCCAAGGGGTCTGAGCCTGTTGAAAGCGTGGGCTCAAATGGTGTGTGCTCCAGCAAGCAGTCGCGGGGTTTGGGGAATCTGTTAAAAACCCATCGGTTTTGTCGGGAGAGAAAAAAAAAAATCTCTCGCAGCTCCGTCTTCTGCAGCCTCCTCAAGGCCTTTTTGTCTAGCGCTGCAAGCGCAAGCTGAGCGTCATAAAAAAGGAAAAAATTAGCAGAACCCGTTGCTTATCTGGGAGCTCCTCGCTCTATTTATGTGTCTCTCCCCACTCATCGCCCTTCTGCAGAGAACAGTTCCCCTGGTCTCCTGCCTTTCCCTCTCCGCAGAGCAGCTTTGCTCCACGTGCCGTCTGGCGTCTGCCCCCCCTCCCCGCTGCTCAGCAGAAGCGCCGTCCGAGTCGCTGTGAATACCAGATTGTGGGGGGGACCCCTGCCTCGCCCCAGCTGCTCCAGCGCCCTCTGCTTCTAGCAAGCCCGCTTGTCCTGGGTCTCGGGGCCATCCCGCCCTCCCCACTCCCCCTCCCTTTGTTCCCCTGCCCAAGGGGCTCCCCAGAAACCCCCCTGCAGACAGCAGCATGGGGGAGGCATTGCGGCATGTCCCCGCTTGGTTATCCTGACTTCAGACTCCAGTGCCCATGGCTCTGAACAGCTTGCTTATTTGACCCATTTATTTCCCTGGTGGCTTGGACGCTAAAGAATCCGCCTGTGGTACAGGAGACCCGGGTTCGATCCCTGGGTCGGGAAGATATCCTGGAGAAGGAAATGGCAACCCACTCCAGTATTCTTGCCTGGAGAATCCCATGAACCGAGGAGCCTGGTGAGCTACAGTCCATGGGGGTCACAGAGAGTTGGGCACGACTGAGCGCTCACACACACGTCACTATCTTTCTGCGCCACATGTTCATCTTCCCAGACTGAAAGTCTTTCCCTTTAAATGCCAACTCCCCGTCTCCCCACTGTCAGCCCCTGGCCCCCAGTACTTTTCTGTTTTTATGCTTCTGACTATATTGTAGGTGCTTACTGTCACTGGAATCACACAGCATTTGTCCTGTGTCTGCTTCTTTGACTTGGTATCATGTCCTCAGGGTTCACCCCTGTTGTGGCAGGTGTCAGAATTCGCTTCTTTTTTTGTTTCAAGTGCTGAATCCTATGTCATTGTATGGAGAGACCTCATTGTATTTATCCACTCTTCTGTGGATGGGCATTGAGGTCCCTTCTGCTGGAAGAGGGGTGTTCCCCAGTCTCTGGGCTGCAGACCGGTACCTCCTGTCAGATCAGTGGTGGCATTAGGTTAGAAATAAAGTGAGTAATAAATGTCATGCACTTGAATCTTCCCAAAAACACCCCCCATACCCCAAGCCCACCCCCTTCCTCTGGAAAAGCTGTCTTCCGTGAAACCGGTCCCTGGTGCCAAAAAAGGTGGGGGATTGCTGCTTTATACTTTTTCTGGCTGTTGGGACTTCTTTCAATCTGAATGTACAAACATCTCTTCGAGATCCACTTTCAGTTATTTAACATGTGCTTTTTGAACATGATCAGGTGAGTTGCTCAGTCATGTCCAACTCTTTGTGACCCCATGGACTGCAGCACACCAGGCTTTCCTGTCCATCACCAACTCCCAGAGTTTGCTCAAACTCATGTCCATCAAGTCAGTGATGCCATCCAACCATCTCATCCTCTGTCGTCCGCTTCTCCTCCCGCCCTGAATCTTTCCCAGCATCAGGGTCTTTTCCAATGAGTCGGTTCTTCGCATCAAGTGGCCAAAGGATTGGAGTTTCAGCTTCAGCATCAGTCCTTCCAGTGACTGTTCAGAGTATGACCTAGCAATGGCTTTAACCACCGCAATCATTTCAAAGTAGCTGTGGGTGTCAGCGGTATTTTTTAAAGTATCTGAGACATCTGAAAGCTGATCCGAAAATGCCTACAGGGTCCTACCGGTATCTGAGAATCTCAGGCGCTGCAGTTTTCACGAGGGCCCTTTGCCCTCGTTTCTAATGCAGTTACCGATGGAGTTACGCGAAAGGTGAAGGAAAAGAAAGTTGTTGCTTCTTCCCAGCCTCCATTCAAGTTCATGGACACTCCTGAACTGTGGCACCCCTAGTGTCCATTCCAGCGTGGTCTGCAGACCAGGTTTCCCAGGACGCACGTGGGACCTGTCTCCTCTGTTCGCTGCGGGGACCGGTACCTCTGCCCTGGTAGCTCCAGCTAGTATCCCAGCCACGGAAAATGCTTGCTCAGCTGTGGGGCAAGCTTCCCTCTCCCCCACTCGTGTGTTCATTCACCCCACAAATAGCTTGTGTGCTGATCGCTTCTCTAGGTGCTTGGGGTGCCCGGGACAGCAGACGGGAGGGATGAGCAAGCGTGTACACTGAGATTGACTGGATCTCAACAGTGATGAGCATCACGGGGAAACACGGGTGGCCATGAAGAAAGTCTCTCCTCCTTAGTCATGCTGAGGGGGAGCGTCTTAAGGTAGGACCAGAGGAAGGACTGGAGTCAGAATGCATGCCCGGCCAAGGAGCAGCTTGTGCAAAGGCCCTGAGGTTGCCCGGAGCGGAGGCGTCCAGGGGGAGAGGGGAGGGACTGACCCCTTTGCCAGGTGTCTGGAGACTGACTTAGAAGTTAGCTCTGTCCTGGGCGTATTGAGCAGTAGCTTGGAGGGGAATGCCAGGCTGATGTCCGTTCTGGCTTCTCAGTGGAGAGAGACTTGGAGGACGTCAGGAAGGGAAGTGCGTTGAGCGACGCTGCCTGCTAGAATATTTCGCAGGAGTGGTTCCTTGGCCTAGGGCAGGTGGCCCACGACACAGGGAAAGGAGGGGATCGGTTATTCGTTAGATGTCTTAGGTAAGCTCAGTTGGTTAAAAAAGCCCCTTGCCAAGCGAGAGACTCAAGTTCCATCCCTGGGTCGGGAAGATCCCCTGGAGGAGGGCATGGCAACTCGCTCCAGTGTTCTCGGCTGGAGAAATCCCATGGACAGAGGAGCCTGGCAGGCTACAGCCCATGGAGTCGCCAAGAGTCGGACACGACTGAGGACAGCATCCTCATTTATGCCACCTTTCTCCTCCCTTTCATATTCCTCCCACGGAAACCCACGACACGATCCTTCTTAACGCGTCTTTATTCCTGTCTTACGGTGTATTCCTTTTAAATCTCTTTGAGACTTGAGGGCAGAGCCTTAGCTTTCCTGGCCTTGAGTGTTTAAGATCCAACCCATATTTTACTGAATGAAACGGAACTTTTTTTTTTTCCCCTGGGTCCTGCATTCCTTGGTGTTTGGACATGTTTCCCAATGAGAACAGTGCAAACATCACTCTAACATAACGGAAGACGTTGTGGGGACCCTCTGAGCTGGAGCTTCTGTTCCTGGACCTTCCCTGGAGTCTCTAGACTGGGGAGTGGGGAGGTGGGTATCATTGCTATATAAGAAGGCGTTCTCACTATTTGCATTTATAGAGTTTGCTGTTTTAGGAAGAAACTATCTGGATTTTTGTGGAAAAATTATGTAGTCTCCCGAGTGTTGTTTTGCCTTTGGTTCTGTTCTAACAGCTGGCTGTGAGGAGGAGGAAATAACCATCTCGTCTGTAATATAAATGAGTTGGTCTTTACAGCATATATGACATGTAAAGCGGTACCAACCGGGTCGCCGTGTCCGCGGTTATGTATGTCCGCTGTTTTGGAAATCAAATATTTTGGTGTGCATGCACTCTCTGTATTTTTCCTTATTTGTTGGGGGTGGGGTGGGTATCACTGCTATATAAGCAGGCGTTCTCACTATTTGCACTTAATAGAGTTTGCTTTTTAAAAAGAAATTATCTGGAGTTTCGTGGAAAAATTATATAGTCTCCCGAGTGGTGTTTTGCCTTTGGTTCTGGTCTAAGAGTTGGTTGTCAACAGGAGGACATAACCCATCTCGTCTGCAATGTAAGTGTGTTGGTCTTTATAGTATATATGACACGTAAAGTGGTACCAAACACGGCTGCCATGTCAGTTTTGGAAATCAAATATTTTGGTGTGCATGCACTCTCTGTATTTTTCCTTATTTGCACGGGGAAAATTATTAGTTTTTTTCCCCAGAGGGATTTTGAGTGTAAACAAGTCCTGATCCTGTTTGAAGTGCAGACTGTCTTGACTTTATTTTTCCTCTTTTTTCTGCCCGAGAGGGTTGAAGACTTAAGCTCCGGGCGATGTGAGTGCACAAGGCGACATTCCTGCTTTATTTTTCCTTCTAGTCCTGTTTCCTGTGGAAGAAATAAGAGTAATGAGTGCAGCTGCAGGCAGCGTTCAAAATGAAGGGGGGTGTGTGTGTGTGTGTGTGTGTGAGAGAGAGAGAGAGAGAGACTCAGAGGGAAGACACAGTCTCTCTTTGTATAGCCTGGCCAGCTCTGCGCAGAAGTCTGGCTCGGGGAACTTTCCTGAACTTCTCTGGCCACGCATTTTGGGGTGAGAGGTTAGAGGTGCATTCAAAGTAAGCAAACAGAGATGGCAGAAGAGACCACGTGCTGTTAGAGATGACACCTGTGTCTCCCCCCATTCCATGTCTGAAACCCACATCCTGTGTCTCGGTGCTCCATGACTGGTAGGTTTCAGAATCAGTCAGAGTATTTATTAACAGGGAGAGAAACGTGGGTGACTGTCTGGTCCGGTCTTTTCCAGGCTTGGATGTGGAGCTTGGGGAGGGCAAGGCGGCCTCCTGGGTCCCTCACAGGCAGCACTGGGGCCACAGCATGGCCCTGGGATCCTGTCTTCAGGGGTGGTTGACCTCTGTCTGGAAGGCCAGGTCGTACCTGTTTCCGCCATGGAAGTCCCCATGGTCTGTGTTCCCCTCTGCCTGGAGTGGGAGTGCAGCCCCAGACCCATGTGATGAACTGAATGTGGCTGTACCTAGTCAAATTCCTTTGACCTCCAACTTATTGCAAATGGAAAGGTTCCATGCTTTTCTACGGCTGCGTGATATTCCACTGTGCATACGCTACATCTCCTTTATCCATTCATCTGTCAATGGACATTTAGCTTGTTCCCATTTCTTGGCTATTGTGAATAGTGTTGCTCTGAACACTGGGGTGCGTGTATCTTTTCGGATTACAGTTTTTGAGTTTTTTGGAGATAGACCAAGAGTGGAACTGCTGGGTCGTATCTGAGTTCCAGAGGTTGGGCTTTTGAAGAATGAGTGTAGCTGAGAAACACACCAGCCATCGCCTCTGTAGAGGTTGTGTGCACTTCTTTCTCAGATACCGTGGTCTATTTTTATTGTCAGAGAGGAAAAAGGACCGGAGACACGATAGTTGTTCAGGGCCCTTTGAGGAAAACGACTGTTCACATCTCGTGTGTGCATGCTAAATCGCTTCAGTCATGTCCGACTCTGTGTGACGCTATGGACTGAAGCCCTCCAGGCTCCTCTGTGCATGGGGTTCTTCAGGTAAGAAGACTGCAGTGGGTTGCCATTCTCTTCTCCGGGGGATCTTCCCGACCCGGGGATCGAACCCGTGTCCCTTACGTCTCATGCATTGGCGGCTGGGTTCTTTACCACTAGCGCCACCTGGGAAGCCCAGGTCACATCTCATCGCTGCTTTATTAACTGCAGTGTGACTATTCACCATAATCCTTTTTAGCCTGTATTTACTCACTAACCCTGCACTTGAACTAAAGCAGTTTGGGGCGGAAGTATTTCGGTTCATTTTTGTCATCAGCAAACTTTTGGGTAAGAAGCCAGATGGTGGATATTTGGGGATTTTTAGATGGTGTGGTATCTGGACGTTGTGTGGCAAAAAGCGGCCATTGGTTGTATAGACAGACATTTACACTGCTGGGCGGCCAGTCACTGGAACGTCTTTCCCCTCCCAGGAGTCAGCTGTCTGCCCAGTAAGCATTAGCTGCCCCCTCCCCTCCCCCCAGCCCCCCAGAAGCTCTGTCTTGCTGTCTGTGTACGTGACTTGGAACACTCCAGAACCTCACTGTGTCCAGTTGTGCCTGACTTTTTTTTTCAGCGAACATCACATCCTCAAGGTTTACCCGTTAAGTAGCGTCTGAAGCTCTTTCCTTCTTTATGACAGAATAATACTCCATTGTATTGTATACCAGTAAGTTCGTTGCTGGAAGTAGATTTTCTTTGGTTACTTGGAGTCGCTTTAGCTCAGCACAGTTCCCTGGGAATCGTCCTAATGGAAGGAAGGCTTAGGAACACGCAGTCTTTCCCATTTGAAGGTCAAGGAGGTCTTGAGAGGCCCTGGAACTCACCTGCCTATGAAAGTACACGCTGCATGGTGTTGGAGTCCTGAACTGGGGAAAATGTCTGTGAAATAGAAGATAGGAGGGATGATCAAGAATGCTTTTCAGTCATTCAGTCGTGTCCAACTCTTTGCAACCCCATGGACTGCAGCATGCCAGGCTTCCCTGTCCTTCACTATGTACCTGGGTTTACTTAAACTCTTGTGCATCGAGTTGGTGATGCCATCCAGCCATCTCATCCTCTGTTGTCCCCTTCTCCTTCTGCCTTCAATCTTTCCCAGCATCAGGGTCTTTTCCAGTGAGGCAGTTCTTTGCATTCCAGTGAGACCAAAGGATTGGAGCTTCAGCTTCAGCATCAGTCCTTCCAATGAATATTCAGGACTGATTTCCTTTAGGATGGACTGGTTGGAACTCCTTGCAATCCAAGGGACTCTCAGGAGTCTTCTCCAACACCACAGCTTTGAAGCATCAATTCTTCAGTGCTCCGCTTTCTTGACGGTACAGTTTTCACATCTGTCCTTGACCGCTGGAAAAACCATAGCTTTGACTCTATGGTCCTTTGTTGGCAAAGGGACGTCTCTGCTTTTTAATGTGTTGACTAGGTTTGCAGTAGCTTTTCTTCCAAGAATGGTCACCTGTATTCACCAGAATCTCTTTATTTGCTCACCTGGGAATTTTGCGGCCCCCTGAGAAGGTCACCCCACTTCTGCAGATTGGGTTTCTGGGGAAGCTGACTCTGGGTGGGGGGTTGGATATGGGAAGTTCGGGCTGGGGGTGGGACCCCCTTCGGGATGGGCGGCTGTGGGTGGGAGAGGAGGAGGAGGCCAGTTTTGGAGGAAGGGGAGCCGGGCATGATGAAGCCGCACGGCCTCAGGTGACCCCTGGTGCCAGCATCACCCACTTCTGTCAAGAGGCCTTTGCAACCATTGCCTGCCCCCCGACCGTTATTCACTGGGTGCATGCCTTGAGGTCGGGGCCATTCCTGGCAGTTGGGGGTTTCTTGGCAGCAATGATCGCCTCTGTTACCCGAATGAAGTATGTTGTTGGCCTTTCCCTGGGAGCCGACATCGAAAAATCCCGAGTCCAGAAGTTCTTAGATGGTTTTGTTGTGTGTGTGCTAAGTCACTGGCTTGTGTCTGACACTTTGCGACCCCATGGGCTGTAGCCCACCAGGCTCCTCTGTCCGTGGGGATTCTCCAGGCAAGGATGCTGGAGTGGGTTGTCATGCCCTCCTGGACCCAGAGATCAAAACCTGCATCTTCTGTGTCTCCTGCATTGGCAGACAGGTTCTTTACCACGGGTACCACCTGGGAAGCCCACATATCAGGATATGACTTGCTAAAATTCAGTCATGAAGGAAGTGCCGGGAGGTAGTCTGATAAGGCTGTGTGTCAGGGGAAGGTACTTCCAGTGGCCCGTCTTGAAAACCAGTTTTTACTGGGACACTTGGCCCCATCCATTGTTTATCCTGAGACTTTTTTCCCTGGGGGCAGAGCTGCGGAGTAGCAACGGAGACAGTCTAGACCATGATGTTGAGAATACTTATCATCTGGTTGGAGACACAGGGTCAGCGCTGCTGTGAGCAATGTCTAGAGCTTTCTGGGACGCCGAAGGCAAAGGTGGTCTTTTTGTTCTTTTATCTCTTCCAGTTTTACGGAGAGATAATTGACATACAGCCCTGTATAAGTTTAAGGTGTGTAGTTTAACGGCTTGATTTCTATACATCATTTAATCATGACTACAAGAAGTTCAGTGAAAAGTCATCATCTGTAATCAATACAAAGGCTTCCCTGATGGTTCAGTGGGTAAAGAATCCGCCTGCAATGTGGGAGAGCTGGGTTGGGAAGATGCCCTGGAGGGGAGGGCGTGGTAACCCACTCTAGTATTCTTGCCTGGAGAATCCTGTGGACAGAGGAGCCTGGCGGGCTATAGTCCAGGGGCTCGCAAAGAGTCAGACTGAGCTACTAAGCATGCAATACATACCAAAAAAAAGGAGAAAAATATTTTTCCTTGTAATGATTTGCTCTTAACTTTGATGTGTAACATATAAGCAGTGTTAATTACAGTCACCATGGTGTACGTCACATTCCTAGTACTTACTTACAAAAACTGGAAGTTTGCACTTTAGGACCGCCTTCATTCACTTCCCTCTGCCCGCCCAGCACTTGTCTCTGGTATCCAGGAATCTGGTCTCTTTTTCTGTGACTTTGATCATCTGTCTGATTGTTTTTGAAGCTGTAATTGACCTGTAGTGCTGGATCTTTTCCAGGCGCAGAACATAGCGATTCAGTATTTCTGAACCTTTGAAAATGATCCCCAGGGTAGGTCTGTAGTTACCGGCTGTCATCATACAAAGATGTGACGTTATTACTGACTGTGTTCCCCGTGCCATATGTTTTTCATGCCTGTGACCCACTTATTTTGTAACGAAGGTGTGTACCTCTTCAAGACCATCCCGAAGAAAAAGAAATGCAAAAAGGCAAAATGGTTGTCTGAGAGGGTCTTAAAAATATTTAAGAAAAGAAGAGAAGCTTAAGGCAAAGGAGAAAAGAAAAGATGTACACATGTGAATGCAGAGTTCCAAAGAATAAGGAGAGACAAGAAAGCCTTCCTCAGTGATCAAAGAAATAGAGGAAAACAATAAAGTGGGAAAGGCTAGAGATCTCTTCAGGAAAATTAAGAGATACCAAGGGAATATTTCATGCAAAGATAGGCTCAATAAAGGACAGAAATGGTATGGAGCTAACAGAAGCAGAAGACATTAAGAAGGTGGCAAGAACGCACAGAACAACTATTCGAAAAAGATCTTCACGACTCAGATAATCACGATGGTGTGATCACTCACCGAGAGCCAGACATCCTGGAACGTGAAGTCAAGTGGGCCTTAGGAAGCATCACTATGAACAAAGCTAGTGGAGGTGATGGAATTCCAGTTGAGCTATTTCAAATCCTAAAAGATGATGCTGTGAAAGTGCCGCACTCAACATGCCAGCAAATCTGGAAATCTCAGCAGTGGCCACAGGACTGGAAAAGGTCCATTTTCATTCTAATCCCAAAGAAAGGCCATGCCAAAGAATGTTCAAACTACTTCACAATTGCACTCATCTCACATGCTAGTAAAGTAGTGCTCAAAATTCTCCAAACCAGACTTCAACAGTATGTGAACCATGAACTTCCAGATGTTCAAGCTGGTTTTAGAAAAGGCAGAGGAACCAGAGATCAAATTGCCAACACCCAATGGATCATCAAAAAAGCAGAGAGTTCCAGAAAAACATCTACTTCTGCTTTACTGACTATGCCAAAGCCTTTGACTGTGTGGATCACAACAAACTGTGGAAAATTCTGAAAGAGATGGGAATACCAGACCACCTGACCTGCCTCCTGAGAAATCTGTATGCAGGTCAGGAAGCAACAGTTAGAACTGGACATGGAACAACAGACTGGTTCCAAATAGGAAAAGGAGTACGTCAAGGCTGCATATTGTCTCCCTGCTTATTTAACTTATATGCAGAGTACATCATGAGGAACACTGGGCTGGAAGAAGCAGAAGCTGGAATCACGGTTTTCAGGAAAAATATCAGTAACTTCAGATACGCAGATGACACCACCCTTATGGCACAAAGCGAAGAAGAACTGAAGAGCCTCTTGATGAAAGTGAAAGAGGAGAGTGAAAAAGTTGGCTTAAAGCTCAACATTCAGAAAGCTAAGATGATGGCACCTGGACCCATCACTTCATGGCAAATAGATGGGGAGACAATGGAAACAGTGACAGGTTTTATGTTTTTGGGCTCCCAAATCACTGCAGATGGTGACTGCAGCCATGAAATTAAAAGACGCTTACTCCTTGGAAGGAAAGTTATAACCAGCCTAGACAGCCTACTGAGAAGCAGAGATGTTACTTTGCCAACAAAGGTCCGTCTAGTCAAAGCTGTGGTTTTTCCAGTAGTCATGTATGGATGTGAGATTTGGACTATAAAGAAAGCTGAGCGCTGAGGAATTGACGCTTTTGAACTGTGGTGTTGGAGAAGACTCTTGAGAGTCCCTTGGACTGCAAGGAGGTCCAGACCATTTGCGAGGCTGAATTTCTAGCTGGTTGAAGGAAGGTCCCCCCCAAAGGTGTGATGCTTCCAGATTCCTGCAAGAGCTGGTACCGGAGTCTGCTGTTGTGTCTGACTGTCTGCCCCATGACAGTCAGAGCCACGCTGGGTCCAGGCCTCAGCACACCGCCCTGGGTTGTGGGCTCTGCGTATCCTCAGCCGCACCGGAGGATAATAAGAAGGGTTTAGGAGACTCTGGGTGGTAACCTGTAGGAAACCTCGATTCCAGAAGCTTTTCCTGTTCGTAGCGTGGATGACGGAGAAGGCAATCGCACCCCACTCCAGTACTCTTGCCTGGAAAATCCCATGGACGGAGGAGCCTGGGGGGCTGCAGTCCACGGGGTCGCAAAGAGTGGGACACGACTGAGCGTCTTCACTTTCCCTTTTCACTTTCATGCATTGGAGAAGGAAATGGCAACCCACTCCAGTGTTCTTGCCTGGAGAATCCCAGGGACGGGGGAGCCTGGTGGGCTGCCGCCTATGGGGTCGCACAGAGTCGGGCACGACTGAAGCGACTTGGCGGCGGCAGCAGCAGCAGCGTGGATGAAGAGGTTAATGTCTAGCAATGCAGGGAATTAAAAACACAACCCAGGACAGAATAGGAAAAGCTCATCAACGTGAGGAAAGCATTTATGAATTCCTCTCCTTTTAGAAGACTTGAAGAGCCTTAAAAGGGTGGTTCTGAGAAAACCTGCGCCAGAAGGATCCCGTTTATAGCTGTCTTTCCAGTGAACGTGTGTTTATACGCCAGATGTTTTCCTTAATGGAATGAGGTGGTCTTTCCTCCCCTCCTCCTCCGTTTCTTTTGTTGCGCAAATAGCTTCTGGGTCTGCTTGACATTGCGGGTTCACCAAGTCAAGCAAGATGTGTTTTATTACCTAATGATTTTTATTGTGTGTTCCAGCTTGCCTGCTTCTAATAAATTGGCAGAAATTAAGAGTTTCCTTAAATTTTGCCAGCAGGATTTAAAAGCAATTAAAGCAGATTCAGTTATTACATTCTAAATTATCGTCTGGGTAAATTATAGTTTAAAATTCAATTTATACTAAATCCTACACTTTAATGAACAGACCACATCACACATTTTTTATGTTCTTACATTATCCATGGCTTTAAAGCAGTAGAACAGTGCTCTTTTTTTTTTTTTTTTTTAATGCTATATGTTTTCTTTCGTTCCCCTATCCCTTCAAAAGTATTTATGTTTTTCTTTCAGTATAGAGTGAGAAATTCCTACCGGCTTCTCAGTTTTAAGGAATAATAATTTGTCTTTCTGTCTCAAAGATGTGTGTATCTGGCTTGACTTCAACCCGTGAAATCTTAACATGTGACCGGAGGAGGACGTCTCTGGAAGTGTTCCCAAATGTGTCTATTTTTGAATGGCACATTTTACCCTTTCACCTTCATTCGCACCTTCTTGTCACATTTTTAGATGTATTCAATTATAGAAATAGCTCCCCTTCTCAAAGGGCCTCCCAACTGGCTCAGTGTGGTAAAGAATCTACCTACCAATGCAGGAGACACGGGTTCCATCCCTGGGTCAGGAATATCCCCTGGAGAAGGACATGGCAACCCACTGCAGTATTCTTGCCTGGGAAATCCCATGGATTTCCCTGGCGGGCTATAGTCCATGGGGTCGCAAAGAGTCGGACACAACTGAATACCTAACACAGAGGCAGGCTTAACTGGCCCAGGTGCGGCCCAGTTTTAAGAATGATAGTGTGTATTGAAAACAAAATTGAAAGACGCTTGCTCCTTGAAAGAAAAGCGGTGACCAACCTAGATAGTATATTAAAAAGCAGAGACTAGACTTTGCCAACAAAGATCCATATGGTCAAAGCTATGGTTTTTTCCAGCAGTCATGGATGGAGTTGGACCGTAAAGAAGGCCGAGCGCCAAAGAATTGATGCTTTTGAACTGTGGTGTTGGAGAAGACTCTTGAGAGTCCCTTGGACTGCAAGGAGATCCAACCAGTCCATCCTAAAGGAAATCAGTCCTGAAGATTCATTGGAAGGACAGGTGCTGAAGCTGAAGCTCCAGTGTGTTGGCCACCTGGTGCGAAGAGCCAACTCATTGGAAAAGAGCCTGATGCTGGGAAAGATTGAGGGCAGGAGGAGAAGGGGACGACAGAGGATGAGATGGTTGGATGGCATCACTGACTCAATGGACATGAGTTTGAGTAAGCTCCAGGAATTGGTGATGGACAGAGAGGCCTGGCATGCTGCAATCCATGGGTTCGCAAAGAGTCGGCTAGGAATGAGTGAGTGAACAAGCAAACTGTGTACTGAGCGCTATGGAGGTCTGAGAAGTTTGGCTGGCTACTGCGTATTCCCTCTCTCAGGGAATCCTAATAACGACCTTCCTGTTACGATCTCATTATACAGGTGAGAAAAGAGAGGCTTAGAGAGAGGAGCATATTCCACCCAAACACATCTGTTGTTCTTATTTATAGGGGACAGGCCACCTGGGGCCGGACAGGTTGTGAACTTCCTCTCTGGTGATTCTTTTGACCACACGTTGGAGCAGCACAAAGTCTGGTAGAGCGGGTGTTAGTCGGCTCTGACTGCCGCACCTAAGTGCTGCAGACTGCGCTTCCTGAAGACATCGGTTCCTCACTGTCCTGCAGGCTGGAGTCGAGAGATGCAGGTGTCCTCGGGGCTGTTCCCCTTCCGGCTTCTCCCCTTGGCGTGTGGATCCTGTCTCCCTCTGTGCTCGCGTGATATCCCCTCTGTGTGTGTGCGTCTGCGTCCTGATCGGTTTCACTTACAGGGACGCCCCTCACATCGCCGCCGTGCCCACCCTGATGATGTCGTTTAACTGAATCACCTCTGTTTCACACACCCGTCTTCACCTCCAGGCACATCCTCGGGTCCTGGGAGGTCGGGGTGTCATCATCTGAGTTTTGGGGGAGACACCATTCAATCCCAACAAGCGTGAACACTTGATGCAGGTGTGTTGGCTGTCTAAGTACCTGTTTCCTTTCTGGGTTCTTCGGGATAGTTCTATTTCCTTATTTCACATCCATGCATTCTTCTCCCACTGCCCTTTGGGTTTTTTTTCCCCTTAAAGATTTTCTTTAATTGGAGGATAATTGCTTTACAATGTTGTTGGCTTTTTGGTGAAACAATATGACTCAGTCATAACTCTGTATATATCCCCTCTCTCTTGAGCCTCCATCCCTAAACAGTTTCTCAAGTAGCAGTTTTATAGTCAAAATTTCTTCTCCAGTTTTTCAATGGAGATGGAATTGACATATAACCAGGCAGATTTTCTATTATATAATAACTTTAAAAATAAATTATCAAAAGGTGAAGAAAAAAATTTTACCTAAGGATTAAAGAAACATGTACCTAGAACATCTTTGGCTTAATGAGGCAAATCAAAAGGGAAATTTTTATTGCTTAAAAGCAATAAAGAGGAGAAATATAAAACTAAAACCAATGACCTAGCAAAGGCTGTCCTGAGAAAAACGTTTATGACCTATTACAGTTCTCTTTTAATTGGAGAAATAAGGCTGAAAATAAGAGAACAAAGGATTTCTCTTTAAGAACTAGTGAAATGACAAACCAAACAAAAAACGCTTGTAGTCTGTGTGTATTACTAGCTCAGTCGTATCTGACTCTCTGTGACCCTATGGGCTGTAGCTGCCAGGCTCCTCTGTCCAAGGGATTTTGCAGGCATGGATACTGGAGTGGGTTGCCCTTTCCTTCGCCAAGGGGAATCTCCCCGGCCCAGGGATCGAACCTGCATCTCCTACACCGGCAGGCAGGTTCCTTTACCGGTCTTGCCCCTGACTGGTGTTTGCACGAAATTTTGTGGAATAAAGCAGTTCTGCTCTTCAGAAAAGTGTTCTGATGTCAGGGAGCTAGATCAGGAAGACAATTGTGGCAACACTTTGCTTCCTTCTGAGTGAAAATCTTCATTGAGAAGACGTGCTTCCCCTTTTCAGGTATTGAGAAAATGCAGTTTTCAGCTTCTGACCCCCAGAGAAGAGCGTCTGCGTGCTCTGAATTCCTCTCTGGACATTCCAGATGCTCGTTCGTTGACCGTCAGGTCAGGACAGTTTCCACGGCATTTATGGACTCCCTCGTACACAGTTAGACCCAGAGTAAAGACGTGGTGATGGTTTGGTATTTATGTGGTATTTTGAGAACATGAAGGTCAGGGGTGTTGAGTTAGCAGCCCAGAAGGGATCGGGTTGCCAGGAATTCAGACAGTGTCTCTGCCTCTGGCTGTCATACTTGGGGCCACGGTTGAGTTCAGCTGACAGTGATACTTGTTTAGAAATCAGTGGTTGAGCCTGTTTGTCACATGCAACTCTTTTGTGACCCCGTGGACTGCAGCCCACCAGGCTCCCCAGTCCATGGAACTTCCCAGGCTAGAATGCTGGTGTGGGTTGCCATTCCCTTCTCCAGGGGATCTTCCCCACCCAGGGATCGAACCTGCACTCTCTTGCGTTGGCAGGTGTCACAAGCCAGCAGGGAAGCCCTTTAGAAGTCAGTAGACCATTGTTAATGCCTAATGCTTAGTACTAATGAAAACATGTTTTATATTCTCCCTGATTAGATATAAATAAGATGTTGTTCAGTTGCTCGGTTGTGTCTGACTCTTTGCGACCCCATGGACTGCAGCACGCCAGGCCTCCCTGTCCTTCACCATCTCCCAGAGTTGGCCCAAACTCATGTCTATCGAGTCGGTGATGCCAGCGAACCATCTCGTCCTCTGTCGTCCCCTTCTCCTCTCACCTTCGGTTTTTCCTGATCGATATAAGTGTGCACGTGTAGTCAGCTGATAAATCATGGACTCTTTGTCACCCTATGGGGTTCCTCTGTCCATGGGATTTCCCACGCAAGAATACTGGGGAGGGTTGCTCTTTCCTCCTCCAGAGAATCGTCCCGACCCCAGGGATCGAACTCGAGTCTTTGCATTGGCAGGCGGATTCTTTACCACTGAGCCATCTGGGAAAGCCAGTCTATATAAATAAGTTCATCTGTATAATAAAGCCTCTATATAAACTCTGTATCTAGGCACACTTATACATAACTACTGTGAAAAGAGTATTTAGAGGGAGCTATTTTATTGTAAGTATGGGCATGGGAGGTTTTAAAGTGATGTAAATTTAACAGAGCAGCAATAGGATATTGATGACAAAGACGGGTGACATTGGGATCTGGAGGCATGAATGTTTAAGGTCCTATGGTTTATTCCCCAAGTGTTTTTGAATGATTCATTTTACACATGGGTTGCCATTTCCTCCTCCAGGGGATCTTCCCAACCCAGGGCTTGAACCCGGGTCTCCCACATTGTAGGCAGATGCTTTACAGTCTGAGCTACCAGGGAAGTCACTCTTTAACACTAGAATGAATTGAAATTGATTGACCCGGATTAGCCAGTATGTGTCTCAGAACTCGTATATACCTGTGAGATACCCAGTTGTGGCATGATTGTTAAGGAACGCTTGACAACCTGAAGTGCTCAGTCATAGGCGTTCTTATCCCGTGAGATGGTTGGATGGCATCACCGACCTGAGGGACATGAGTTTGAGCAAACTCTGGGAGTTGGCGATGGACAGGGAGGCCTGGTGTGCTGCAGTCCACGGGGATCGCAGAGAGTCGGAGGTGACTGAGCGGCTGCCCTGAACTGATCCCGTGACAGGCCCAGGAGTGTCCTCTCTGTTTGAAGAGTCCCGTCTGCGCGAGGTATTACAATGCTGCTTGTGTGGCCGTTACGTAACACTCGTCACATTCTGAGTTTATGGGGCAGCCCTTGTCTGGCCAGGCGTGGGAATCGAGCATTCTTCATCACGCGGTGTTGGTGTCATATTGCCAATAACCGTGGCAAGTGAAGTAAGCCCCGTTCTGCACACACAGGTAACAATTATGAAATAGTTTGCAAGGAACCCGAGCGTACACGTTGACCCAGCAGCATGGTTCGCGTCCCATAAAAGCAAAGGGCAGCTTGCCCACCACCGTGGTTCATTTAACCTCGCCGGGAAGCAAGCATAGCTACATATTGAAACGACGTGGAGGTCACAGGCTGCTCGTTGAAATTCACCAGAAAGACCCTTTCTGGCTATCACACGGAAGCAATGTCTTTCGTTTCTCTTCTGCTTGAAGGATGAGAGCCATCTCCCTTGGAACAGAAAACTCAAGTGCAGAAACCTGTCCACAGACGTCTTTCTCTTTAGGTAGATTTAACCTGGAGTGGTTCTGAGCCTCTCCTCTGCCGGTCTTTTCCTCTTCCGTCTTGACGTAATTAATTGCTCAGGGGTCAGTCCGCTGATGCCTTCCAGGGTTGCCAAAGGCCTTTGAGGCGATCCTTTGGAACTCGTTTTCTCTGTGGGGGCTCAAAGCGCTGACTCTGAGCAGAGGTCAGTGTGGGGGCCTGGCGGGGGTGGGGAGGGAGCGTCTCAGGGATCTCGGACCTTCCACCGGTTGAGACACGTACCGTCTTGCCTATCTGTGTGTGTTGGTGTTCGGGGGTGTGGAAGACTTTGCTGTCGGAGGTAATGTTGCTTTCGACTGTACCTCGCTTTCCAGCACTGTGTTGGCATACGGTGGTGTTGGCATACGGTGGTGGCAGTGGTGGGTGGTGGTGTAGTCGCCAAGTCGTGTCCAGCTCTTGGGACCCCACCAGGCCCACCTGTAGGCCACCAGACTCCTCCGTCCATGGAATTCTCCAGGCCACCATACTGGAGTGGGTTGCCATTTCCTTCTCCAGGGGACCTTCCTGACCCAGGGATCGAACCTGAGTCTCCTGCACTGCGGGCAGATGCTTTACTGACTGAGCTATGAGGGAAGGCATACAGTAGGTGCTTACTAAGTCCCTGGGGAGTGACTGGAAGGATGACCACGACCCGCCTGCGGTGGGCACTGTGTTATGTGAGAGGATTCAGCTGTGTTGAGGACCATTAACCCTAGATCTTTGTTTAATTTTTTGTTTGTTTTCAATTTAAGAAAAAGATTTATTTTTGACTGCATTATGTGGCCTGGCGGGGTGGGGGGTGTCTTAGTGCTCCGACCAGGGGTTGACCCCTCCGCAGCCCCTGCATTGGAAGCATGGAATCCTCATCACTGAACCACCCACCTAGGTCCTTGTTAGTTGATGCTGCTCCTGACCTTGAGGACTGACTACCTGGAAACCTGAGACCTTTGAATCTGTTCAGGGTGCTTTGCCTCAGTCCCTCTGTCCGGCTCTGATGGAACCTTAATACCATGAGCTTATTGCTGTTGTTTGGTCACCGCAGAGCCTTCAGGACGGTTCTCTGTGCTATATACTAGGTTCTCAGTAGCTGTCTATCTTATATATAGAATCTGTAGTGTGCAGGTATCAATTTCACTGTCCCAGTTCCTCCCACTCCCATTCTTGGAGTTTTGGTTTCCGTTGCCTGCCTTTTCCTTTGTTGTTGAGTTGCTAAGTTGTGTCTGACTCTTTGCCAACCCATGGAGTGAAGCAGGGCAGGCCTCCCTGTCCCTCACGAGCTCTTGAAGTTTGCTCACACTCAACGTCTGTCAAGTCGGTGATGCCATCCCACCATCTCATCCTCTGTCGTCCCCTTCTCCTCCCGCCTTCAGTCTTTCCCAGCATCAGGGTCTTTTCCAGTGAGTCAGCTCTGCCCATCAGGTGGCCAAAGGATTGGGGCTTCAGCTTCAGCATCAGTCCTTCCATTGAATAGTTAGGGTTGATTTCCTTTAGGATGGACTGGTTTTATCTCCTTGGAGTCCAAGGGAGTCTCAAGTGTCTTCTCCAACATCACAGCTCAAAAGCATCAGTTCTTTGGTGCTCAGCCTTCTTTATGGTCCAGCTCTCACATCCACACATGACTGCTGGAAACAACATGTGTGCTAAGTTGTTTCAGTCATGCCTGACTCTTTGCAACCCCATGGACCACCGGGCTCCTCTGCCCATGGGATTCTCCAGGCAAGAATACCAGAGCGGGTTCCCATGCCCTCGTCCGGGGAATCTTCCTGACCCGGGGGTGGAACCCATGTCTCTTACACCTACCTGTGTTGCTAGATGGGTTCTTTACCACTAGTTCCGCCTTCTTTTGGAGAAGGAAATGGCCATCCACTCCAGTACTTTTTGCCTGCAGAATGCCACGGACAGAGGAGCCTGGTGGGCTACAGTCAGTCCCTGGGGTCACACAGAGTCGGACGCGACTGAGTGATTAACACACAGCACCTTCTTTGACGCTGCAGCCTGTTGGGCTGGAGTCCATGGGGTTGTGAAATACCATAAAGCGGCTGCCTTATAGACCACAGAAATGTCTTTCTCATGCTCCTGGAGGCCAGAAGTGCCACATGCTGTGGGCACGTTTGTTGGCTGGTGAGAGCCTGCTTGCTGGTTCATAAGACGGTCATCTCCTTGCTGTGTCTTCACCGCTGGAAGGGCCGACGGAGCTCAGTGGGATCTGCTTCATAAGGGCACTCCTGCCCTTTTTGGGGACTCTACTCCCAAGTCCTGTCGCCTCCCGCGGGCCCCGCCTCCCAAGTTTAAGCATCACCTTGGGGCTCGGGTTTCCACGCATGGGTTTTGGGGGAGACACACAAGCGTTCAGCCGTGGCAGGGATCACATAGGCGAGAGATGTCTTTGATGCTGGCCTGTCAAGTACTCGCACTCATGAGGGGCACGCCCAGTTAGACAGAGGAATGGGACCTGTTAATTACGCGGCAGAACCGGTTCCCCGATTCACAGGTGAGGCGAGGGTTTGTGCAACCTTGCCATATTGGTGCTTCGTGGTGATCAGGGTGAGAACAGCGCTTAGAATTCAGCTTTGGATAGCCCCATAGAAACGAGAGTTCTCACTCTTTATTCTTTTTGGAAAGGGGGGGGTTGCATTTTACTAAATTTTTTTAAATTGAGTTAGCGTTGATTGACAATACTATGTAAGCTGAGAGCTCTTATTCTTTTAAAAAAGACAAGGGTATCGGGGATAGCTCCTCCTTGCCGTCTTGGGAAGATCATACGACAGATGAGGGACACGTGCATTGGTGATAGTTCGGGGAAGGTCGCTGGAATGGGAGACGGTGGTGTGTGTAAGTGTGGTGGTGTTTGCTCGGGGCTCCACACGTGTGGGAGATCTCGGAGTGAGGACCACTGGTCTGGGTGGATGCAGGTCCAAGGCAGGATGGAGCAGGCAGGACAGAGTGGGGCCATTTGGATGCTGCTTGGAGGTGTTTAAAGGGAAGCAGGGAGCTTGGACTTTCAGGGGGTGACTTTCACCAGGTCTTGAAGGTCCATGCTTGGAGAATGGAACATACTGTATAGAAAGAGGGGGGAACCACCAAGTGTCGTGTGTGTTTTGTTTTTTTTTTTTTCACAGAGAAACGGACACACCAAAAGCTGTACCTAAAATATATACAGTGGAATATCACTCAGCCATAAAAAAGAGTGAAATAATGCCATTTGTAGCAACATGAATGGGGCGGGGAATGGTCATCCTCAGTGAAGTAAGTCATTCAGAGAAGGAGAAATACGGCATGACATCCTTTGTACGAGGAATCTAAAAAGAAATGATACAAATGAACTTATGTATAGAACAGAGACTCTCAGATTTAGAGAATTAACTTAAAGTTATTGGGGGGAAGGATGGGGGAAGGGGACAGTCAGGGAGTCTGGATGGTGGACACACTGCTGTCTTTAACGTGGAGAACCAGCAAGGACCTGCTGGACAGCTCAGGGAACTCTGCTCAATACTCTGTGATAACCTGACGGTCACCAGGGGGAAGGATGGGGAAGGGACAGTCAGGGAGTCTGGGATGGACATGGACACACGGCTGTATTTAACATGGAGAACCAGCAAGGACCTGCTGGACAGCACAGGGAACTCTGCTCAATACTCTGTAATAACCTGATGGTCACCAGGGGGAAGGATGGGGGAAGGGATAGTCAGGGAGTCTGGGATGGACATGGACACACGGCTGTGTTTAACATGGAGAACCAGCAAGGACCTGCTGGACAGCTCAGGGAACTCTGCTCAATGTCATGTGGCAGCCTGGATGGGAGGGGAGTTTGGGGGAGAAAGGATGCATGTATATGTATGGCTGAGTCCCTTTCTGCTTAACCTGAAACTACCACAACATTATTCACTGGCTATACCCCAGTACAAAATGGGCTTTCCAGGTGTCCCAACGGTAAACAATCCACCTGCCAGTGTAGGAGACGCAGGTTCAATCCCTGGGTCGGGAAGATCCCCTGGAGGAGGAGGAAATAGCAACCCGCTCCAGGCAAGAATAGCAGAGTGAGTTGCTATTCCCTTCTCCAGGGGATCTTCCTGACCCAGGGATCGAACCCGGGTCTCCTGCATTGCAGGAGGCAGATTCTTTACCGTCTGAGCCGTCAGGGAAGGCCGATTCTTTCTTTGAGACAGTGAGTGGGAAGACTCCCTGTAGAAGGTGAGCTTTGGGGTGTAGAAGATGGGACTGGAGACTCTGTGCATCGCACCAGGGTCTGGGGTGGAGGGAGCTGGCCCCGTAGCAGCTTGGCGCTTTCTGCAACCTGTGCTGTGAAGAGCAAAGTCCCGAGGTAAGTGGCGTTTGTGTAGGTGGGTGAAACGTCCCACGTTTTGTTACCTGGTGACTTTCTCCATAAAACCGCGTGCTCCTTCGTCATCCTGGGAGATGTTCAGCAGTCCAGGACGTCTTAATGATTTTTGTTTATGAGCATTTGGAGCGAGTACCTGGCATTGGGGTGAACAGTGTTGGCTAACGCTTGCTGAATGAATGAATGAATGAATGAATGGGTTCTGGATGGCACAGCGGGCCAGTTAAATATGGGGAACATCCCTTTTCAGTCACAGCAGTCAGGGCAGTTCCTCAGTCAAGTAGCCACTAACCAGAGTTAGCCAAGAAGTTTGTGCAGGTGGGTGGAAGCCTTCGATCATCTGTGCCAGCCAAGCCGTTCCGGCCAGGCCAGTGAACTCCTGAGATGGGCCTTGCCGGAGAGAAGGACTGAGTTGTAAATTTCGTTGATACCTTTTTCTCGGTAACAAAGATAAAGAGAGCAAAGATCACCATTTTAAGCAGTGTAAAATGTCGAGTTCTGTGGCTTTCAGTTCAGTTCCCAGCCTTTACCATCATTCGTTTCCAGAAGCTTTGCACCTGCCCACACCAAAACTGTGTCCCCATGAAGCACTAACTCCACAGTCTCCCTGTCTCCCAGAGCCTGATCATCCCTGTTCTACTTTCTGTCTCTCTGGATCTGACTGTTCTGCCATGAGTGGAATCCGACAGCATGTATCCTTTTGTGATGACCTTACGTTCACTTGGCATCCTGTCCTTGAGGCTCATTTCATCTTGGAGCATGTGCTAGACTTCCTTCCACTTGAGGTTGAAATCACATTCCATTGCCTTTCGAATGCCCTCGAACTGTGGTGCTGGAGAAGATGCTTGAGAGTCCCTTGGACTGCAAGGTTATCCACCCAGTCCGTCAATAAAGGAAATCAGTGCTGAATGTTCATTGGAAGGACTGATGCTGCAGCTCCAGTACTTTGGCCACCTGATGGGAAGACCCAGCTCGCTGGAAAAAGAGCCTGATGCTGGGAAAGATTGAAGGCAGGAGAAGCGGGTGACAGAGGATGAGATGGTTGGATGGCATCACCGACTCAATGGACATGAGTCTGTGTAAACTCTGGGAGTTGGTGATGGACAGGGAGGCCTGGCGTGCTGCAGTCCATGGGGTCACAGAGAGTCGGACACGACTGAGCGACTGAACTGAACTGGCAGTATTCCATCGTGGGTGGGTATATGTCACATTTTTTCTACCTACTCATCCATTGATAGATGCATGGCTCATCTCTGCGTTTTGGCTACTGTGAGTAATGCTACTGTGAACGTTAAGTGAGTTTATCCTTTAGTTTGCAGAGGCATGTATGGGTGTGTGGGGGGGAACTGCTCACGGGAGCGGTGTGTGGCGTGGTGGAAACTGGAAGATTGAAGGCTTTGGAAGGGGTGTGCGTGTTTGTGATCACGAGCAGCCCCGAGCTAGGAATGTTTGAGATGGTGGGAGTGCATCTGCGGTCAGGTCATGATCGTTGAGGGTGGTGGAGGGGTTGAGACACCGACTCAGGAGTCCCAGTGTTAACCACGCGGGCGTCTGTGCCGTGTGTCTGAGGATTCAGTTCATTGTTGAAAACGTTAACGATTTATGGAGACCGGAGATTAGGTTTACTTCATCTGGCTTGTGTTCTGTTTTTTGTTTTCTTGTTCCCTCAAGGGTCCTACCTTTGCGATGGTCTTGCTGCTCTTCCTGTTTTGATGATTTCTGTCTGGTTTATGGGACTTTTCTTGCCCATAAAAAGATGGGTTTTGAAAATAATTTTTAAGACAATTTTTTAAATTTCTTATTTGGCCAGCGCTGGGTCTTCATGGCTGTTGGCGGCTTTTTCTCTAGCGGCGATGATGGGGACTCTTCATTGATGATGAAGGCATTCAAGATGACTGCTCTTCATTGTGGTGGGCAGTAGCTCGTGTGGTTCTTGGAACACAGACCCTAGAGCTCAGGCTCAGTAGTTAGGGTGCGTGGGCTTCGTTGTCCCGAGTTGTGTGGAGTCTTCCCGGACCTGGGATTGAACCCAAGTCCCGTGCATTGGCAGGCCGTTCCTAACCGCTTGGACCCCCGGGGAAGGCTCCCTGTCGTAAAGAGTGGATGGGAGGTTTGTGTCTCTGCCTTGTGCTATAGCAGTTTCTTCAGTGGCATTTGCTCTTGCTGTTTGATGTGTGGGGAGGCGTGTCAAGCGTCCAGACCCCAGAGCGTGTTGAATTGTCTATGGATGACCATTTGGGAGATACAGATGGCTGGGGGGAGGTTGCATGCTTCGGTGCTGCGGTGTGTGCGCCTTTGGGGGAGGCAGACCTGGGGCTGTCCTGTCTATACCAGCCAGACCGTCTGAAGCAGGGTGGAGGGAGGCGGCTACCTGGAGCGTGTGTAATCCCCAAACTTCAGGGCACACGGTGCTCAAATAGGAGGGCTGAGGAGGGGCCAGGTTACGGTTAATGTTAGAATGTTGATCTCCCTGACAGCTCAGTCGGTAAAGAATCTGCCTGCAATGCAGGAGACCCCAGTTCGATTCCTGGGTCAGGAAGATCCACTGGAGAAGGGAAAGGCTACCCATTCCAGTCTTCTTGGGCTTGTCTTGTGGCTCAGCTGGTAAAGAATCTGCCTGCAATGCGGGAAACCTGGGTCCAACCCCTGGGTTGGGAAGGTCCCCTGGAGGAGAGGAAGGCTCCCCAACTCCAGGATTCTGGCCTGGAGAATTCCACGGACTGTATAGTCCATGGGGTGTCACAGAGTCGGACATGACTGAGTGACTTTGACTTTTTTCCTTACCCTTCGAAGATTTTATTAGAGGGGCTGCAAAGAGGAAAAGGATAGATTCTGGGTGGAGGGGGTGAAAACGAATGTCTGGACGCATGTGAACTCTCTCTGATGGACAGAGCCCTTCTTGTGACCTTCATCACGGCACTGAGGGCCCACGGAGGTTGTGGGTGTCCTGGAAATGCCGTGGTCTTGTCTGGAAGGTGACTTGGGTCCGGGTGGATCGAAGCTCCTCCGTGGCATAGCTGTGGCACCCTGTCAGGGTGACCTCTAAGCTGCCTTGGCTCTGAAATCAGGAGAAGGGAGTTGGCAATATTGCTTTCCTAAGGTGGTTGTGTGAGTTCAGTGAGATGCTGCAGGTGAAATTCCTGGTGCGTGGACACTTGGGAAAGGTTCGTTTCTGTTAGACACAAGGGTCATCTTGTGGTCCCTACACCCTGTTTCTTTCTCGTGACTAATTTAGGTTATTCTGGAAGACTGGGCTCTGGTGTCACCTTCTCCACGGGGCATCTCTCTCTCTGCCACCCAGATGGTGCTTTCTGGTCTGTTTTGTAATATGCCGAGGGCAGTCTGTTACGGCACTGCTGTGTTGTCTTACGATGATCTGTAGATACATCCCTCTCTCTTTTCCCACGACTCTGCCCTTGGTGTTACGGCCAGGGCTCTAGCACATTCATCATGTAGCCCCACTGCTCGCAGAGAGCCTGACATGCCACGGGTACCCAGGCAGACAGGCGAAGGCCACCTGGTGGAATCGTCTCCTCCCCAACCCTTGATATCAAATCAACCTGAAGGGCATGTCCCAGCAATTGCAGGTGATCTTTACAGGCTGTAGGCGGAGAGTTAGAGCTAGCCTGACCTGGTGGGATCCCAAAGGGTGCCCAGGGAGGGATAGATTTGGTTCTGGGCAGAATCCTAGAAGACCTCCATCGCTGGCAGCGGAACAGGGTTTGTGTGTGTGGGACAGGTGGTCCTGGTACCTCAAGGAGGAAGCAAGAAGCAAAGCCGTGGACCCTGTGGACAGAGATCACGTGGTCTGTTTTCAGCATCGGCGTGATCCCAGGGTCAGGAGCTCACACGTGCGGAGTGCTCACTGAAGGCCAGGCAGGGGGTTGCTGATGGACAGGGAGGCCTGGTGTGCTGCGGTCCGTGGCATCGCAAAGAGTCTGACACGACTGAGCGACTGAACTGAACTGAACTGAGGTGAGGGTTTGGGTTCTAGAGGATCGAGTGTACTAGATGGGTTACCAGGACAAAGAATGAGCTCTTGAACTGAACTGAAAACTCAGGGTTTGGGTTCCAGAGGGTCAAGTGTACTAGATGGGTTATCAGGACAAAGAATGAGGCATAGAGCACAAGTTACAAAGAAACGACTCTCGCGTGGCTCCTGAGTCACGGGACCCAGACCTGCTGGAGCCTGATCAACACATTTCAGAGAACATGGTCAGAGCCAGGCGGGCAACCCGGACTTCCCAGTGCCCTAATTAAGAGCTGTTGAAACTTGTTCTGTTTACGGGAGAGACCAGGTCATCGGACCTGTGACTTTGCTTCTCCTTTGGACATAAAGGCAGAATGTCCTTTCTGTATAAGGTATAAGCAAACAGAATGTCACTCGCCAGGATAAAGAAGTACCTGGGGAATCAAGCAATATAAGAACGAAGCCAAACCAAAAAAAAAAAAGCAAAGGTGTGTTTTGTGGAACTGAGCTATAATTAGCTGTGCTAATTCGGTTTTGTAGACACGGATGATTGTGAGGCCATTATGATGCAGCTCAAGTCACTAAAACTTATTAAGCGTACAGCACCTAATGTGGAAATCTCAGTAGAGTGGGCCTGAGCTCCTGAGGCTAGATTTGGCAATTCAAGTTCTGTGTCTCTGAGATAAAAGAGGTTTCTGTCTTGCTCCTTGGAATACTGCATGGCCAGATTGAATCTGCGCCAGAGATGGAGATGAACCTCAGGGTGGATATGGTCAGAGGGAGCTGCCTTAGAAGGAAGAGGGGAGAGAGATTGCACAGGAGATTTAGCAGTTCTCGTGGGTGAGAGTGTATTCTCTGGGTTTGGCCCTCCGTTTCGTTTTGTATGTCTGGGTTATAGTCAAGCTGTTTGTGAAGAGCATGCACATGTGCTTAGTCATGTCCGACTCTTGTGACCCCATGCACTGTAGCCCGCCGGGGTCCTCTGTCCATGAGGTTTCCCAGGCAAGAATACTGGAGTGGGTTGCCATTTCCACCTCCAGGGAATCTTCCCAAGCCAGGGATCGAACCTGGGTCTCCTGCATTGCGGCCAGATTCTTTTCCACTGAGCCACCCAGGAAGCCAAAAGACCCTGCGTTTAGTTTTGAATGTATTGGTTGTAGTAATGCTGTTTAGTTAACTTAAAAATTTAAAACTTGAGAGTCCTGAGGGTGTGTGTGTTAGATGCAAAAGCACTCTCTCCCTCATAATCTCACTGCCCAGAGTAACCACCGTCGATAGTTTTCTTGTGTATCTTTCCCAATGTTTTATAAGCAGTTATAAGCATGTACAGCCTGGTTTTGAACAAAAACAAACTTGTCAATAAAATACACACACATATGCATACATATGGGCTCCCCTGATGGTTCAGTGGATAAAGAAAGTGAAAGTAGCTCAGTCATGTCCGACTCTTTGCCACCCCATGGATTATATAGTCTGTGGGATTCTACAGCCCAGGATACTGGAGTGGGTAGCTTCTCCAGGGGATCTACCCAACCCAGGGATCCAACCCTTGTTTCCTGAGGGTAAAGAATCCGCCTGCAATTCAGGAGACACAGGAGATGGGGGTTCAGTCCCTGGGTTGGGAACATCCCCCGGAGGAGGAAATGGCAACCCCACTCCAGTATTCTGGCCTGGAGAATCCCATGGACAGAGGAGCCTGGTGGGCTACAGTCCGTGGGGTCGGCAAAGAGTCCAGCATGACTGAAGCGACTAACAGATGCACACGTATCTTGGACATGTTGGTATACCAGTAACACTTAGTAGATCACATGAGTGTCCGGCAGGGTTCCTAGTTTTAAACAACCAAATCAGTTCCTGCCTAACATAAGCCAAACTCATAGGAACCGAAGAAAGTCAATGAAACTGGTCTCGGGAGCAGCAGGAATCAAGGGCTCTCTGCAGAGTCGACCATTCTCACCCCAGCAGGAACTCCGTGGTCGGAATATCATCATGCCAGTGTAACCAAGGGGAAAAGAAACTCCAGATATGTCTCTGTTCTTGAGTCGGTCACTCAGGATTTAGTGGATGTGTGTGTTTATGCATGTGGGTGAGTGCCCTTGCATATTCCATTGGCTGAACCAGAGTCCTGTGCCATCTCTAGGCTAGACCAGGGCCCTCGGTCGAGCCAGCCGGTGGCACGTAACTTTTTTTGGCTTTTGAAGTTTGGAAAAGTTTCTGATAATTTGCTGTGATAAATGGTAAAAATTTGACAAACGATTTGGTGCGTGAGAAAAATTCTGTGGAAGAACTCTCCGTAGGCTAGTAGCTTGTGGCTTTGATACGTTCCATCTTTGTTTCTCCTCTGCCTTCATGGCGTTTTCAGTTCAGTTCAGTCTCTCCGTCGTGTCCGAGTCTTTGCGACCCCATGGACTGCAGCACGCCAGGCTTCCGCTGGTCCATCACCATCACCCAGAGCTCGCTCAAACTCACGTCCGTTGAGTCGGTGATGCCGTCCAACCATCTTGTCCTGTTGGAGTTTCAGCTTCAGCATGTCTTTCCAGTGAATATTCAGCACTGATTTCCTTTGGGATGAACTGGTTGGATCTCATGTTGTTTAGATTTTATTTATTTTTTTTGGCCTCACCTAGCAGTGTGTGGGATCTGAGTTCCCTGACCAGGGATCACATCCTGGTCAGGGAATGCACCGAGTTTTAACCACTGGAACACTAGGGAATTCCCCCACATGCTCTTCATGATATTCTGTCTGGCACTGCGTGCTGTGTTCTAACGTTGGATAATTTGTCCTAAAATAGAGAGTTTCTGAAGGCATGCTTACACTAGCACAGCCAGCAATAGCACAAGCTGGGTGGGTATCTCAAGATGGCCCTGCATCCCCTCATCCTCTCTTGCCCAGTAGAAAGGGTAAAGGGCTTAACTCATCACTGGTGGTCATTGTTTTTTACAGTTGCTCAGTCACGTCTGACTCTTTGTGACCCCACGGACTGCAGCACGCCAAGCCTCCCTGTCCATCTCCAAATCCCGGAGTTTGCTCAAACTTAAGTCCATCGAGTCGGTGACGCCATCCAACCATCATCCTCTGTCGTCCCCTTCTCCTCCCGCCTTCAGTCTTTCCAAGCATCAGGTTCCTTTCCAGTGAGTCAGCTCTTCGCATCAGGTGGACAAAGTATTGGAGTTTCAGCTTCAGCATCAGTCCTTTCAGTGAATATCCATGGTTGATTTGCTTTAGGATTGACCGGTTTGATCTCTGCATTCCAAGGGAGTCTCAATTTTCTCCAGCCCCACAGTTCGAAAGCAACAATAGCCTTCTTTATGGTCCAACTCCCACATCCGTACATGACTACTGGAAAAAACCATAGCTTTGACTATATGGACCTTTGTCAGCAAAGAGATGTCTCTGCTTTTTAATACACTGTCTAGGTTTGTCATAGCTTTTCCTCCAAGGAGCAAGCGTCTTTTAATTTCATGACTGCAGTCACCATCTGCAGTGATTTTGGAGCCCAAGAAAATAAAGTCAGCCACCGTTTCCATTGTTTCCCCATCTATTTGCTATGAAGTGATGGGACTGGATGCCACAATATTGGTTTTTTTCAATGTTGAGTTTTAAGTCAGCATTTTCACTTTTCCTCTTTCACCTTCATCAAGAGGCTCTTTAGTTCCTCTTCACTTTCTGCCATAAGAATGGTATCATCTGCATATCTGAGGTTGTTGATATTTCTCCTGGCAGTCTTGATTCCAGCTCATGCTTCATCCTCCCTGCATTTCTCATGATGTACTCTGCATAGAAGTTAAATAAGCAGGGTGACGATCATACAGCCTTCACGTACTCCTTTCCCAATTTTGAACCGATCCGTTATTCCGTGTCTGTGACATTTTGAATTTTGTCAGGGATAATTTGGAAGAAATCTGTTTCCTCTCTTGTTATGTAATCTCTGCGTCACACTCTCGGTTTCGCCCTTTGACTCACCAAGCTTCCGCTGTTTCCTGTCTGGCCCTTTCGAGAAAGATCCACTGACCCCCAGATGTATAGAATCAGGTGTTGGGCATTGTGCATACCTGTCTGTTGTAAAAGCCATTCACATCCCTATGTTTTATAACTAGAACTCAGAGGACTGGTCTTCCTTCTGCACCAGACAGACTCCTTGCGGACAGGAGTTCTCTTCTTCCCTAAACTTTGTGATGCTTTCAGTTACCAGTGGTTTCTGAGCTTAGAGAGAGAGAGTGTGTGTGTGTGTGTGTGTGTGTGTGTGTGTGTGTGTGTAAGGGGGTGGTCCAGCATGACTTGCACACCTCAGGGACTGGACCTAGTTTCATGTAGCCGTTCTTTCCCTTTGGAACTTGGGAGAAGAAGATGATGAGGTTGGCCCCTCTCTGCTCGGGTCCTGAAAGCAGCACTTTTTCCAGCGTCCACCGTGGGGTGGAAGCCTGGAGGAGTGGTTGGAACAGATCGAACAGCGCTCCTAGGATTCGGGGCAGGGTGGTGGGCAGACAAGGCCCGGGCCCGTTCCCCACCTCCGTTCGAAGCTGGAGAGGTCTGTCTTAGAAATCTCAGAGAAAGAACCCTTTCTCTTCCGATCACGGTCGTTTTCAAGAGGAGCTATGGGGACCTGAGATCTCAGAAATGCTCCTCTCTGATCGTGCCCAAGTCTCCATGCCATTAGTGAGGCGGGGGAAAAGAGGTAGATGGAAGCGTGCAAATTCGTATGGGTGTTCCGGATAAAGGAGAAAGGACTGGCTTTTATGTAGACTCTGTTCCCTAGTAATCCAATTCATTCTCTCTCCACCAATTGGAGGAAGATAAACAGTCATTTCAAGGTAATATTTGTGTAACCTACAAAATTCTCGGTCAGGTGAGGGAAAGGCGGAATCTGTGTTAATATGACCGTCTCCTGAGTTCTCTCCTTGACTGCAGGCTTTGGTGTGAAACTAATGAAATGAAGGCGATTTTGATTTGTGTTAGATTCTTCAAAGTCATCTCAGTAAAATAGTCTGTCTTTTTTTTTTTTTTTTTTGCATGGCAAAATGACTTCTAAAGCTTTCCTTTGTAAGAACTTAACATCCTTGTCTTTTTAACTGAATGTCAGTCAAAACAGTGTTAGGCAGAATTTATTGCATTTTTAAGACCCTCCCAAAGGAAAAGAATCCTAAAGGAAATCAACCCTGAATATTCATTGGAAGGACTGCTGCTGAAGCTGAAGCTCCAATCCTTTGGCCACCTGATGCAAAGAGCTGACTCACTGGAAAAAACCCTGATGCTGGGAAAGATTGAAGGCAGGAGGAGAAAGGGACGACAGAGGATGAGATGGTTGGATGGCATCACCGACTCGATGGACATGAGTTTGAGCAAGCTCCGGGAGATGGTGATGGCCAGGGAAGCCTGGCCTGCTGCAGTCTGTGGGGTTGCAAAGA
The DNA here is from genome assembly GCF_023699985.2 of Odocoileus virginianus. Classification (NCBI taxonomy): domain Eukaryota; kingdom Metazoa; phylum Chordata; class Mammalia; order Artiodactyla; family Cervidae; genus Odocoileus; species Odocoileus virginianus. Next base: position 93,916,020 of record NC_069677.1, read on the forward strand.
GTCGGACACGATTGAGTGACTGAAGAACAAAAGGAAGATAATTCCGACCGTAATGCATAATGATCTGGGGAAGTAGATTGCTCTGGCTTTGAGGACCATGGATGCTTTAAGTACAGGCTACACCCATCCTGGGGACCGTTCTGTAGCTGAGAGCCGTGGTTCTTAGCCAGTGACGACTTGTGTTCCCCAGGGCTCATCTGGCGGTGCCTGGAGACGTAGTCCCAGGTGGGGGTCAGGAGCAATGTTCTTGAGTTCTGCTGGGTAGCGGGCCAGGGGTGCTGCTTGACAAAGCCTCAGTGGCCTCTACAAGAGCTTTCACTACTGAGACCGTGTGTGTGTGCGCGCGCGTGCTCATTCAGTCGTGTCCGACTCTTTGCAACTCCATGGACTGCAGCCCACCAGGCTCCTCTGTCCATGGGATTCTCCAGGTAAGAATACTGGAGTGGGTTGCCATTCTCTTCTCCAGGGGATCTTCCCGATTCAGGGACTGAACCCACGTCTCCTGCGTTGGCAGGTGGATTCTTGACCACGGCCCCACCTGGGAAGCCCCGTGCCTGTGATGCCATGTCCCGAAAAATGTCTGTTGAGTGGCTGCAGGGGCTTCAGGTATCGCTGAGGTCTTTACTCTTCAGCTGTGGAGTCCGGAGGGGCAAGGTCACTTTCCCCTGGACTGTGGACTGTGGACACAGTTCTTAACGATACAAACAGCGAGAGGAGATCTGGAATATTTGCAGCACATTTCTGAGCAGAGCAGCTCTGTGGAGTCAGCTGAGAGAAGCAGATGATGCCTTGTGAGTCTGTTGGGGCATCTTGAGTTTGTAGTTTGGGGGTTTGCAGGCTGCAAAGCAGGTAACCGTCCGTAGAGGTTTCTCTCAGGAACGTGTGTGCATGCTCAGCCCACTGAGCTGTGTCTTAGACTCTGTGCGACCCCACCTGGAAAGCGCCCCGAATGTTAACAGTGCTCATCTTGAGAAACTGGAGTGCAGACTGTTTCAGAGCCTCACTTCATGACTTTTAAAACATGACTGTTTAAGCTTTATTATGCATGCATAGACACATGTGCACGGACACAGGTGTGTGCACTCATGCCACCCGCGTGGGCACACACAACGGACCGTGTCACCGTACACAGGCCGTGTGCTGCAGGGCTGGGCCCCGATACCTGGTTTTAATGCCCAGCATTTTCCCCAGGTGCTTGTGAATTCCTGTGCCTGCTGCCTGCATCTGGTTGATGATGTGTGTGGCAGTGACATTAAGACCACAGGACCTCGTGTCTTTTTCTGCTCAGGAGTCCAAGGTAGAGTTGATCTCGTGTTTTGAAAGTGTAGTTTGCAAGATTTAATTTTTAGTGCGGCGGATTTCAGCGCGGTTTTCTTTTGCACCATAAGTTGGTTATGTTGTATGGACTGCTATACACCTTCCTGCTACAGAAGCGGAGATGGTTAGCCAGAGGGGCTCAGATGCAAATAGACAACCCCCTACAAATACAGAGAAAGAACCCTCCTGGGGCATGATATAGATAGTCTTTCGAAATGCTTGTGTTCCAACATGTGTGTGGAGAGAACGTGAGATGTTTGACCGTGGAGGTTAAGACCGTGGGTTTGGGTGAACAGCAGGGGGACTCAGTCACACACACACGTGTATAACCATCCTTCCCCAGGCTCCTCTCCCGTGCAGGCTGCCACGTAGCCCTGAGCAGAGTTCTCTATGCTGCTGTTTTTGGCTGTACCCCAGTACAAAATGGTTTTGGTGTTTAAAAAAAAACAGGAATTAAAAAAAAAAAAAGTATGAATTTGGGACTTCCCTGCTGTTCCAGTGGCCAAGACTCTGATCTTAAAGCAGAGGCCCCAGGTTCGATTCCTGGTCAGGGAACTAGAGCCCTCTAGAGCTGCAACTGAGAACCCAGGGCAACCAAATGAATAAATACTTTTTTTTTTAAGGAAAGAAAAACAAGGTTGGTTCAGGGTGCCAGCACTTCACAGCCGCACGCTGTGGCTGCTGCTCGGTGGCTGGGAACCGCAGAGAAGCGTGTGGCTTGGCTGGAGAGCTTGCACCTGTTTGGAGAGACGGCGAGGTGCCAGCCACCCCCGGTGCAGGGGGCAGGGCTGGGACGAAAGTGCGGATGTCGCCCGTCGCCCTGAGAAGGACCCCCGGGACTCGTTGGGCCCCGAGCGGGTAAAGGGCCGCCTTCAGATCTGGGCTCAGCTTGCCTAGGGCGGCCTCAGTTGGACCTCCTGTTTGGGTCTGGGAACATCAAGGTTGCATTTCTCTTGACCTTTGAGGTCACAGGCTTCCGGTTTGGGTGTTTTAGGGGGAAGAGATGGTGCAGGCGTTGAGACGGTGAGGACTGGGCTGACATCCTAGCATCAGAGGAAGGCAGATGCCATGGCCTCTCTGGGACTGCGAATTTGCAAAAAAATGCCACGTGGTTTTGCGATCTTGCAGAAATGGTCCACCGTCGGTCTGATGATCCGTGATGGAGGGGTGGTCATCAGTGTGAGGATTACGTAGGCTCAGAGGCAGAGCTGAGTGAAAGTTGACATCCTTTGAGGTCCAGCCTCCCTGGAGGAGGAGTTGACTGGGTTTTGCCCGCCACCAGCTCCGGGGATCAGTATTGCTCCAGCCTGAAGGATGAAACTTACAAGACAGAGGGCACGTGCGGCCTGCTCCCTTGACTACAGTTCTGTAGAGACAGGGAGATGGATGCAGACCAGGGGCCTCTAGAAAGAGCCAGAAATGCGTGGATTTGCCTAAAGGTATAGAAAGGCGATTACTACCACAGGTCCACATAGTTGAGCGCAAATTCTGCTATGTCTGGTCACTCTTCCCTCTGCCACCGCCTGACTCTTGCGTCAAGTTTCATAGGTTCCAGGTTGTTCTCACGTTCTTCCTGCGTCGGTTCTCAGTACTCATCCTAGGCAGAGCGATGGTGCGCTGAAGACATCCCAGGTCTGACGGTGCAGCTCGCGACCCTGTGACATCACACGGCCAAAGGGACAGTGCCCATGGGGTACGGGATCTTGAAAGTGGGGGGGGGGCGTCGTCTGCTTGAGCCCAGAGTCCCCACCCGGGGTGGGGGGAGCATCTGAGGGAGAGGAGGGGTCGGACTCAGAGATGACATGTGTCCCAGGAGGCAGAGGTTGGGAGTGAAGGGGGTCCCATGGGCCAAAGAAGACAGGTGGCTTACAGGAGCTGCATGAAATCGGGACCCCATATTTCTTCCCCTGGAGCCTCTAGACGGAGCCCAGCCCTGTGACCCCCGTAGACCCCTCACCCCTAGACGAAACAGATTAGTCAGTGTTGCTTAAGAGAGCTGAGTGTGTGTGAAGTGGCCGTGGGAGACTTAAGATGGGGGCGCACCTGTCCAGGTGCTACGGTCAGGAGTTTTACATGCTGGGATGACGGCGTTCCGTTACCAAGGGGTGTGCGGTCATGCTCCAGGACCTTGCAGCCAGCAGTGTAGCCTGGCTGTGTTCGACTGTGTCCCTTCTCTCTGATCCTTATTATCATGCCCGGTGCGTGACAAGTGCTGCTAAGATGGGCCAGGTTTGACCACGTTCTTTGGCACAACCTGGCAAAACGACAGTCCTACAGAAATCCGATGCTGTAATGAGGATGCTTACTCCTTGGAAGGAAAGTTATAACCAACCTAGACAGCTTATTAAAAAGCAGAGACGTTACTTTGCCAACAAAGGTCGTCTAGTCAAAGCTATGGTTTTTCTAGTGGTCATGTGTGGATGTGAAAGTTGGACTATCAAGAAAGCTGAACGCCGAGGAATTGATGCTTTTGAACTGTGGTGTTGGAGAAGACTCTTGAGAGTCCCTTGGACTGCAAGGAGATCCAACCAGTCCATCCTAAAGGAGGTCAGTCCTGGATATTCATTGAAAGGACTGATGCTGAAGCTGAAACTCCAATCCTTTGGCCACCTGATGTGAAGAGCTGACTCCTTGGAAAAGACCCTGATGCTGGGAAAGATTGAAGGCAGGAGAAGAAGGGAACAACAGAAGATGAAATGGTTGGATGGCATCACTGACTAAACGGACATGAGTTTGAGTAAACTCCAGGAGTTGGTGATGGACAGGGAGGCCTGGCGTGCTGCAGTCCACGGGGTCACAAAGAGTCGGACACGACTGAGTGACTGAACTGGACTGAACTGAATGAGGATACAGTCCAAAATAGAAGGGCCCTTTCACAGGAATGAGGTGACACTAAAGTGCGTGAGCTTCATACATCTTTTCAGCGGTGCCGAACGTGACTACGTCTGTGAAAAGCCCCTGCAACAGGTTGATTAGCTGCTGGGCAGTTTTAAAAGATGTATTTCCCCTGTCATTCCTGAAGCTTTTGTCATGTGTCACAAGAGAAAATTGAATTTCTTAATCCACTTATATCGAATCTGAAATTCACTTAAACTAGGGCTTCAGGTGTTCATTAGGATTCTGGTGTCCTCATAAGCAGATTTTCTGGTGAGTTTCCGCTTCTGGATTCTGTTCTGACTACGCCAACAAATGGTTCACACGTTCAGTTTTCATCTCAGACCGGCTGAAAGTCATGTTATGTATAAATATGATTTGACTCAAGAGCGTTTATTGTTCAGGTGTAATTTGAATCAGAAAGCCTGTCTATAGGCCTCTTCCCAACTAAAATTGTGCAATTATGCATTTCACATTAGAGGCAGGGCACTTATTTAAATTCTTTGTACCAGAGCAAATGAGTTTCATTTTTTAAAAAAGCTGCAACTTGTCTCTGGATTTTTCATTGCATGATAACCACGTAAGCATGGTTTGTTGAACATTTGTGCACATATACATAGATGATCTTTGCTTTAAGAGTCAGAGAGATGTTTTTTAAAAAGCAAAACAAAGCAAGTTTTTGAGACATAGTTGACATATCAGAATTCACCTATTGTCAGTGTTCAATTCAGTGATTTTTAGCACATTAACAGAGTTGTGTGGAATAGGAGCCCCTGGTGGCTTAGTGGGTAAAGACTCTGCCTGCAAAGCCGGGGACCTGGGTTCAGTTCCTGGGTCGGGAAGATCCCCTGGAGAAGGGCACAGCAACCCACTCCAGTATTCTTGCCTGGATAATCCCATGGACAGAGGAGCCCAGCGAGCTACAGTCCATGGGGGCCACAAAGAGTCGGGCACGACTGAGAATGTACACGTGGCATATACAGAGTTGAGCACTCAGTGCCACTATGTAATTTTTAAAATACTCCCTTTTCTGCTTTTAAATTTATTTTCTTGGCTGCAGCACGCAGCATGTGGGATCTTACTTCCTGCACCAGGGCTTGAACCTGCGCACCCCCTGCGTTGCAAGTGTGGCGTCTTCACCACTGGACCACCAGGGAAGCCCCCACACACAATGTTTGGAACACTTATCACCTAAAAAGAATTCCTGAGCCAGTTGGTACTACCGTGCTCCCCATGAAGCCTCTGGGAATTGGTCCTCTGTTACGTGTCTCTGTGAATTTGCCCATTCTTGGCGTTTCAAATAGGTGCAATTGTACAGTGTGTGTCTTTTGAGTCTGGCCTTTCCGGTATAAAGTCTTCCGAGTTCATCTATGTTGTAGCGTGAATCAATATGGCACTCCTTTTTTTAAACTGAGTACTCTTCTGCTGTGAGTTAATATACCACATTTCGCTTACCCCGTTCCTCAGTTGCTGCACATGTGGGGTTTTTTCCCCCACTTTTTGGCTGCTGTGAATAAGCTGCTGTGGGATTTCCCCGGCGGCTCAGATGATAAAAGAACCTGCCTGGCGATGCAGGAGAGCTAGCTGGGTGTGATCCCTGGGTTGGGAAGATGCCCTGGAGAAGGGAATAGCAACCCACTCCAGTATTCTTGCCTGGAGAATCCCACGCACAGAGGAGCCTGGCGGGCTACAGTCCGTGGGGTCACACAGAGTCGGACGCCACTGAGCGACTAGCACTTTGACTTTCATATAACCTGCTCTGAACATCGTATTCAGGTTTCAGTGTAGACATGCATTTTTGTTCCCCTTGGGTTTACTCCTCAGGGTGGAACTGCGAGACTGTGTGTAACTTCCTGAGAAACCTCCAGACTGGCTCTGTCGTTTCATGCTCCTATCCAGGACACGCGAGTGTTGCACTTTCTCCACATCCTCCCCGGCATTCTTCATCGTCTCTCTAAGAACATCCTCACCTGCGTTTATAAAGCCCAGAGCGTCGCTTGGCGAGTAGGGATTTTAGGGGATGTTCATCATCTATTTGATGAAAGACCGTGTGTTCCTTCAAGCAAGAAACTGAGCTTGCTGTGTCTCTGTCTTGTTGAGTTTCTGCAGTGTGATGAGCTTGGTCTGAGTGGATAGGATAATTGGTGAAGGATTCTAACAGGGGAAGGCAGGGTGGGCCCTCAAGGGCCCGCAGAGACTCAGGGCTTGGGCACAGACTGTGAGTCAGGGCTTTGCGCTGTTTTTGTGCAGTTTTTCCTGAGATCATCAATTCCCAGATGGAGCACCGCTCCTTATGAGTCTCTGCTCTTCACTCTGCATTCCCGAAGTCCCTGCTAGAAGATGCCCTTGGACTCTTAACTCCCCTTTCACTTATGAGTTTCGACTTGCTGGAAAAGACCCTGATGCTGGGAAAGATTGAAGGCGGGAGGAGAAGGGGATGACAGAGGATGAGATGGTTGGATGGCATCACCGGCTCGATGGACATGAGCTTGGCCAAGCTCCGGGAGTTGGTGAGGCCTGGTGTGCAGTCCATGGGGTTGCAAAGAGTTGGACACGACTGAGTGACTGAATAACAACTCTTCCTCTTTAGGCCTCCACTGTCATGACCTGATGACCTGCCAAAGACACCTAGAGAAAGAAAAATGGAAGATTGAGTTGTAAGTCTTTGGAAAAGACCCTGATGCTGGGAGAAATTGAAGGCAGGAGAAGAAGGGGACGACAGAGGATGAGATGGTTGGATGGCATCATCGACTCAATGGAGATGAGCTTGAGCAAACTCCAGGACATGGGGAAGGACAGGGAAGCCTGGCGTGCTGCAGTCTGTGGGGTGTCAAAGAGTTGGGACGCTGTAGTCCACAGAGTTGGACACGACTTAGTGACAGAATAAGAACTCTTCTTTATGCAGAGACCCACGTCTGCGACCCTGGCATCCTTAGTTCGTTGTCCTAGAGCCTAGTCCATCTTAGTTTTGACCTGTCTCTGGTACCTCAAGTGGCCGTATAATTTATTTCTCCAAATTGGGACTATTCTGAGAGACAAAAGGCCTTCCCTGGTAGCTCAGCTAGTAAAGAATCCCCCTGCAATGCGGGAGACCCCGGTTCGACTCCTGGGTCGGGAAGATCCCGTGGAGAAGGGATAGGCTACCCACTCCAGTCTTCTTGGGCTTCCCTGGAAGCTCAGCTGGTAACCAGCGCTTTTAACCATTACCTTGAGGCAGTACGGATCAACTCGGATCATCTCAAGCAAAAAGACAAGAGGGATTTGTTGCTCTCCTGAAATAAAGGTCGCTAATAGCTCCGGATGTTTTTCCTGAAATTCTCAACTCAAATTTGTGGGAGGTCTTTTTTTAAATTTTATTTTAAATCATTTATCTATTTATTTGGCTGCATTGGGTCTTAGTTGCGTCACTCATGATCTTTGTTGCATTCATGATATGCCATCTTTCATTGTAGTGCACAGACTCTGTAGTTGTGATATGCGGGATCTCTGGTTGTAGCCCTCGGGCTTAGTAGAGCCCCTGGCATGTGGGAATCCCAGTTCCCCGACTGGGGATTGAACCTGTGTCCCCGGCCCTGCAAGGCAGATTTTTAACCACCCGACCACCAGAGAAGTCCCTGGAAAACTTTCAGGGCCAAATATTTTGTCATTGTTTCTCAGGAAACCAGGAAATGTGTTCGGACACACACACACACACACACCTCCCCCCCTTCCCGGTGTGGTTCCCATGTTGTGTGTGCTGTTATTCTGCAAATAACCTGCAGACCCGTATATTGAGATGAATACAAACAGAAATAATTACAAAGGCTTCCTGAAATTTACCGCCATGAGGTGGGCTTGCCTTTAGGACTTTCCCCCTTGAACAGGAGGTAATAAAATGTAGCTTTCTTTTTCTAGCGTAGGTGGTTTTGCAAAGTTTCTGACAGGTAGGAAAGATGGTTCTGTTCGTGTTATTGGGGCATTGCTTACAATCGCAAGGAATTGTTCGCGGCGGTGGAAGTCGCAGTATGATCTTGCCCATACTGTGGGTTACTAGGCAACTGTTAGAAGCAATACTGGCGAAGTGGTGTGTTTATTGGCTGTGAAATGTGTTTACGATACACAGTGATGTGTTTCTGTGACACCCCTCCCCGCCCAAGAGACCTGCAGCCCCGTTGGGACTTGCGGCAACTGTGAGATGTACCCCTGGAGTAAGCCAGGCCATGGGGCGGTCTGCAGGCTGCTGCCATATTCAACTTGGTTTTTACTTAGCTGTGCTTTGGTGCCGCACGGTTATCTGACACCGCGGGTTATTTTAAGAAGTGCCCGGGTGATTTGCTGGACTGCACTTAGGAGGTTTGAGGCATCCGTAGTCTCCCCTCTAGGACCCAGGGGAGAAATTTTGCATGTGTGTCAAAGGCTCTGTGTTTTGGATCCTTGTATCTTCTTTAACTTTTGCATACTGTGAATCAAGCACCTGTCTAATCATATTTGTTTCTTTGAAGAGACATCTAGGTAACTGAGAATCTTGCAGCTGATGTAAAGTTGTATCTGATGGCCGACTTAAGCTACTGTGCTGACCTTTCAGCTTTATCTCATTTTTCTTGTCACTGTCTTTTGTTGGCCCTGATTTTTCCCCAGTTAGGGCTTCCCTGGTGGCTTGGTGGGTAAAGAAATCTGCCTGCCATGCAGGGTTCGATCCCTGGGTGGGGAAGATCCCCTGGAGGAGGAAATGACAACCTGCTCCAGTATTCTTGCCTGGAGAATCCCCGTGGACAGAGGAGCCTGGTGGACTACAGTCTGTGGGGTCGCAGAGAGTCCGACTTGGCTAAGCACACACGCAGTGAGTTATTTGACTTCTGCTGCTTCGTGTGTGTGTGTGTGTGTGTGTGTGTGTGTGTGTTTGGGATCTCCCTCAAATCTTGTTCTCCTTCTCTTTTCCCAGGTGGGAAATTCTTAGGTATTTTCGTGAATGAGAGAGCATGGTGGCTTCTTGGAAGTTCTGTTGGCTTCCGATGGCGTTTGAATTCTGATGCGCTGGCGGCATCTGATTTTAATCTGGAAGCTTCCTGATGAAGTCCGTCAGGGCAGAGTGTGTGTCTGAATTTAGTATGAGGAGGGCAGTGTCAAAAGCAGCTGGTGAGCAGACCCTGGTTAAACTTTCTAGGGCCTTGTAATCCTGAAAATTAAAAGTTCTTTAAAAGCAATCGCTGAAAGGAAGATTTCTAACGATTAACAAAGGTCCTGAATCATTTAAATTTACTAGGGGTGGGGGTGGGGTGAAGAAACCCATGAAGGAATGAATTCTTGGGCTTAAAGTTACATTGAATGAAGTGGAAATTCTTTTTTCTGTCTCCATCAGTGTGGCAGGGCAGAGTTGCCTCTAAACTCCACTGAATACTGGGCTTCAGGGCCTTGAATATGCATCATCACTTGAGTGGAAAAGCAGGAAATGAAATCGAGGTTATGGAAGTAAAAGAGTTCACACTGATCTCCCCCTGAGCAAGTGTAAAAGAGTTGGGGCAGGCAGCATAGCTGTTTCTCCACTTAGGAGGAGAAAAGATTTGGGATGCCTTTCTGGATCAGTTCAGGGCCTCAGCGTTTCCCTGTCGATAAGAGCCTCTGATTTAATAGCTTTGATGGGCCAGGAGCTGCTCGGTGTATTTTTACATCCTGGGTCTGTGTTTTTCCCCACCGCCGCGTAACGGGCTTTGTCCCATTTTTACAGGGAGGGTGAACTACGAGGTTCACAGATTTCTTGTCTGGGGTCAGAAGTGTCCTTGGTGAGCAGGCTGTGAGCTGGTCCCAGAATGAATGGACGACGTTGGTGAAACTGATTTTATCCAGTACTTGGGTGGTGTTCTGGGCTTCCCGGGTGGCACTCGTGGTTAAGAGATGTAAGAGACGCGGGTTCAATCCCTGGGTTGGTAAGATTCCCTGGAGGAAAGCATGACAAGCCACTCCACTGTCCTTGCCTGGAGACTCCCACGGACAGAGAAGAGTGGCGGGCTGTAGTCCGTGAGGTGGCACAGAGTCGGGCACACACGCCACGTGGCCCATAGGCGTGGTCGTGCGTGCAGTGGGTTCTCTGAGCTCGTTCCCCTAAGGTCAGTTAGATTTCTGTCACTTAGTCATCTGTCCCCCTTTGGACGGGGCTTCCCTGGCGCGCTTACTGGTAAGGAATCAATGCCTGCTGCTGCTGGAGACGTGGGTTCGATCCCCGAGTCGGGAAGATGGCGACCCACTCCAGTGTTCTTGCCTGGGAAATCCCAGGGACGGAGGAGCCTGGCGGGCCCCAGCTTGTGGGGTCACCAAAGAGTCAGGCACGACTTCGAGAATTCAACAGCAACAACCCTTTTCATAGAGATTGTGGGGCTGGACGCGTGAGGACGCTTGGCTTCAGCAGGGAGCTTGCAGGCAGGGTGAGACGTGGCAGGAGACTTGAAGATGCTGCTGGGTTGGACTCGTGGGTTCTCTCAAAGGTGTGAGGCTGGGGGATGCAAAACCAGTGAGGGAAGCTTGTGAACAGGTGGGGAAGAAGGTGGGCTTGGGTCGTGGCTGGGCCAGACGGAGCCTGGGCTGTGTGCGTGAGCCAGGTGTGGACAGATGGAAGTGTGTATGTCTGGTGAGCTGCCAGCGCTTGCTGGTGGTGAGAAACCACGTTTCAGCCCCAATTATGGCAACCTGGAATGTCTCCAGCCTACGTAGCATATTAAAAGGCAGAGACATCGCTTTGCCAACAAAGGTCTGTCTATTCAAGGCTGTGGTTTTTCCAGTAGTCATATATGGATGTGAGAGTTGGACCATAAAGAAAGCTGAGTGCCAAAGAATTGAGGCTTTTGAGCTGTGGTGTTGGAGGAGACTCTTGAGATTCCCTTGGACTGCAAGGAGATCCAGCCAGTCCATCCTAAAGGAGACCAGTCCTGGATGTTCATTGGAAGGACTGATGTTGAAGCTGAAACTCCAGTACTTTGGCCACCTGATGCCAAGAGCTGACTCATTGGAAAAGACCCTGATGTTGGGAACGATTGAGAGCAGAAGGGGACAACAGAGAATGAAATGGTTGGATGGCATCACTGACTCAATGGACATGAGTTTGAGTAAACTCCGGGAGTTGTTGGACAGGAAGGCCTGGTGTGCTGCAGTCCATGGGGTCGCAAAGAGTCGGACACCACTGAGCGACTGAACTGAACTGAAATGTCTCCAGACATTGCCAGATATCTCTTGGAGGGGGGTGCACAGTCACTCCAAGTTGGGAAACCGCAGGTCCAAAGACTTGGGGAGCAGGACTGACCTTCAGTGTCAACTGAAACAGAATTCCCAGTGACCCACCCCTTCCCAGTTGTTAATTTCACACACACACACACACACAAATACAATTTCCCCTTTTGTGAAAAGGCTGTGGTTTAAGTCATTTTGAGGATGTCTATTTCCAAAGGGGAAAGGATGATGACGTTGCCTTCTTTGGGTCTCTGCCTTCTGGGAAGTTCTCCAGCTTGCTTCTAGGATGCCAAAGCTCCGGCGCGTTTGTGTGAGAGCGTCGGATGCTTTCATTTTTAATTGATTTGGCCGCGTTGGGTCTTCGTTGTGGCGTGAGGGGGATCTTTCTTGCTGACTGCAGGGTCTTTTGTTGCAGCCTGTGGGGTCTAGTTCCCTGACCAGGGATCACACCTGGGGACCCCTACATTGGGAGTGGGGAGCCTTAGCCACTGGACCTGGACTAGGGAAGTCCTGGGTGAGGTTTTTTGTTTTTTAATTAATTTTTTAACTGGAAGAAAGTTGCTTTATAATGTGGCGATGGCTTCTGCCATACAACAGCACAGATATTTATTATTAATTATTAGTAATATTAATTATTATCAATTAACATTTTAATATATGTTAATTATACTTATATCCCTTCCCTCTGGAATCTGCTTCCACTCTGCCATCACAACCCGCCAGGTCATCAGAGGATCCTTGGTTGGGCTCCCCCATGTTACACAGCGGTTCGTCATCAGCGATCCATTTTATACACGGTAGTGTGTGTGTGTATATATATATATATATATCTATGCTACTTTCTCCATCCGTTATTTGGGATATCTTTCTGATGTCCCAAATACGGAGGTGACATTTGCAGAACAACTTAGATCTGTGAATGGGAAGATGTGTGTGTGTGTGTGCGTACCTGTGTTTTAAGACAGTGTTCTTGAATGAGCTGATGGTTGCCATTGGTGTCCTAGATCCTGAGGTGTTTATGTAAGCACAGAGTCAAATTTAATCCCCAGAGGCATTTTCTTAAAGGTGTGTCGTTAAACGAAATTGAGGGCCCTACCGAAATTGAGGGCCCTACCGTTGAGCTTTCCAGGTGAGGCGGGGAGGGAGTAGAAAGTGTTTGCACCTCACAGAAACGTGAATGCCAGCCCCAGATGGTGCTCAGAAACTTTTATGATGGTTTCAGCGAGTAGATAACATGTACTGTGCTTGACAATTACATTGAACTGCTTAGAAACGAAAACAGAAGTGAGAAGCAATGTTGTCACAAATTCAGTCAAGCCTTAAAAATGGTCCACATCAGGGGGGAAATAAAAAGTTCTCTTAATGCTCATTGCAAAATGTGGAGGGAGTGCTTTGGGAGACGAGGAGAAGATTAATTAGGATTGTTTTGTTCCCAGTGGTGCACTCACGGTGTCATCTGTAAACCAGAAACTGCTGTGTCACCTGAAGGTTATTTTTATCATTCGGAGTGGTCTCTTTGTAGAGAGATCGCAGTGGCTGTTGATGGACAGTTTGCTGAACAAGAAAAAGATCATGTTATCCTAATGTTTGAATATATCCTCTTTAAGTGCTGTGATTGGTTTTCTCTCATTAAATAAAATTTCACGCCACCAAATAAAATTGCCTGGCAACAAATTCTGTGCTAGTGGTAGATAGCTTATTAAAATTTGTCGTGGGCCTGTTTTTTCTTTTTTTTTTCTGTTGATAGTAGCTCTGGATGGCTTATGTAATTAGCAGATCACTTGCTTCATGTTCTATTACCTGTCTCATACCATATTTTCAGGTGACAAGTCCTGTCTTAGTCTCTCCGTGTGAAATTTATTTGGCCTATCGTGGTGTGAGTTGGGAAAGCATTTTTCATTTGTCATGTGTGACATATGTCGTAGTTGTTGTTCAGTCGCTCAGTCGTGTCAGACTCTTTGTGACCCCGTGGACTGCAGCATGTCAGGCCTCCCTGTCCATCACCAACTCCCGGAGCTTACTCAAACTCATGTCCATTGAGTCGGTGATGCCATTCAACCGTCTCATCCTCTGTCGTCCCCTTCTCCTCCTGCCCTCAGTCCTTCCCAGCATCAGGGTCTTTTCCGATGAGTCAGCTCTTTGCATCAGGTGCCCAAAGTATTGGAGCTTCGGCTTCAGCGTCAGTCCTTCCAATGAGGTAAATGATGCATGTGTCTGTATATCAATATATATGCGCTCATATATGTCAGTACAGGCTTGCAGGTATTGATTTTGCCAGTACTACAAGCATGAAATACTGGTTATTAGCGTCATCATGCATTAAGGAAGAAATCAAGTTTATATAAATGTCTTGGTTGGTGTCCTTATGTGAATAACTCATACTTTTAACACTTGTAAAAAAATCTACAAGCAAAATAAAACGTCACTTTGCAGGCCGGAGTGCGTATTAAATGACTTACCAGAAGAGCAGATGAAGAAAATATGTTTCCCCGTTGATCCTTAAATTTAAAATGAACGGTGTTCCCTGAATTTTTATTTCCCTTTGCCTGGAGTACCAGTGGTAGCTAGAGCTAGCTGCAAGGTCTTCCCTTGTAGCTCAGTCGGTAGAGTCTGCCTGCAATACAGGAGACTTGGGTTCTGTCCCTGGGTCGGGAAGATCCCCTGGAGAAGGAAATGGCAGCCCACTCCAGTATTCTTGCCTGGAGAATCCCACGGACTGAGGACCCTGGCAGGTACAGTCCATGGGGTCGCAGAGAGTTGGGCGCGACTGAGCAACTTTCACTTCACTTCGCTAGAGTGCTCGTATGGTTGTGTGTGTTCAGAGTTGAAATAAGAAGAGTGACTGTCTTTGCATGGCGATCCTGCTCTTTGTTGTAAAGGCACAGCTATGGCGCGCCAGCTGTGTTCTGTTCTGGGCTTTAATAAAGTGGTTCCCAGTGGTTCTAATGAAACAAGACGCTGGGCAGCTTTGTGGAGGTTTGTCCGGTTTGATTTTGCTCTGTTTTCTGTCTGTTTACTGATCATAGATGGATGCCAGTTTGTGATACTTGTGCCGTTTGTTGAATGAGTGAATGAATGAAGGCACAGAGAAGGTCTTTGCCAGCTGCTCTAGTTTCTGTCCCCGGGAGCACCCATCATGCAGAAGCAGTGTTTTTTGCTAAAACACCTGTAGAGAACCGTGTTCTATTGCCAAGTGTGCTGAGATCAGGGCTCCATGACAGCCATCAGGGGTAGCATTCTAAGAAGTTGCCATCTGCAACTTACCTGTTTTCTGTCCCTTGTGTTTTATTATTTCTAATGTTTCGCATCTACTTTATGCTGTGATGCTGTGAGTACGATACAGATTTCTCTTTTCTTCGAAATACGGAGGCGACCTGGGCTCCCCTGGTGGCTCAGATGGTAAGGAATCCACCTGCAATGCGGGAGACCTGGGTTCCCTCCCTGGTCTGGGAAAACCTCCTGGAGGAGGGAACGGCTACCCACTCCAGTCTTCTTGCCTGGAGAATCCCATGGACAGAGAAGCCTGGCGGGGCTACAGTCCACGGGGTTGGAAAGAGCTGGACCCAACTGAGCGACTTTCATTTCCTATCTCCCCCTCAGGAGAGGGAGGACCCTTGGCTGCCCTGTTTATACACCAGGTAGAGTAAAACATCGTCTTAGGGGCAGATGCTGTTTCTGCTTGTCATCATGATAAAAGGTCCTCCAACTCTTCCGAGGAAGGAGACCCGAAGGAATTACATCCTGGGACCTCATGCTGGAAATATTAACCGGAGGGGATTTAGAAATTGCTCTCACTGTTTTCTTCCGTGTTTAATATCGTCTTAGGGTCGATGCTAAAGACACTGACCTTCCTTGGTTGCCTTTTTTTCTGCTTGGTCGTTATCTTTAGATTTGTGGGGTGATACGGGGTCACACATGGTAGCCCCCGGCCATGTGTGGCTCTTTAAACTTAATGAGAAACAAATGCCAGTTAAAGTCAATTCCTCAGTTGTACTGTGCACTTTTCAACTGCTCAGTACTCACACATGGCTAAATGAATACCCTTACTTCTGTGTCTGACTCTTTTGTGAGCCCCTGGCCTGTCGCCCGCCAGGTTCCTCTGCCCATGGAATTTTCCAGGCAAGAGTACGGGAGTGGGTTGGCATTTCCTATGACAGAGGATCTTCCCGACCCAGGGACTGAACCCCAGGTCTCTTTCATCTCCTGCATCGACAGGCAGATTCTTTACTACTGACGCCACCTGGGAAGCCCTTACTTCCCAGTGAAAATCGCTCAGCTGTGTCCGACTCTTTGCGACCCCATGGACTCTACAGTCTATGGAATTCTCCAGGCCAGAATATTGGAGTGGGATTCCCTTCTGCAGGGGATCTTCCCAACCCAGGGATCGAACCCAGGTCCTCCCGCATTGCAGACGAATTCTTTACCAGCTGAGGCAACTGGGAAGCCCCAGAATACTGGAGTGGGTAGCCTATCCCCTTCTCCAGGGGAACCTCCTGACCCAGGGATCGAACTGGGGTCTCCTGCATTGCTGGTGGATTCTTTACCAGCTGAGCTAGCAGGGAAGCCCTTTACTTCTCAGATAGGAAGTAAATTGATACCTTACTGGGCAGCAAAGATACAGTGCAGGAAGTTTTGTCAGACAGATGAGAGGTGGTTATTCAGATTTTGCCTAATAAGTATTCCAGGGAAACAGTGGTGGGGCGCGGGTAGGGAATCTCCAGTCTGAAGAAGACAGAAATTTCAAACCAGATGACTGGAACAGAGAATAGAAATTGAGCATATCAAAAATTACTACTTGAAATCTCATCAGCATTTCATTGTAGAAAATCAGGGATAAAGGCAGTGTCTAAGCACCTTTTCTTTGGATGGAAAAGAGACATGGGAAGGACCTGGAATCAGAATGACATCATATTTCTTAAGTCGGAAAACTGAGGTTAGAATTGAGCTTAGAATTCTATGAAAATTTATTTTCACTCAGATTTTTGAAGTCAGTCCCTCACGGGTTGTCAATTCAGAGTAGAATAAGGAGGTTTGTCCATACTCAGGATATCAGCACACTTTTAGCTTTCATGTATCACTTCTCTCAGGAGGCTGCTAGAGAATGTGTTCCATTGAAAGGAGACAGTAAACCAAGAAAGGGGGGAGACTTGGGGTCCCTGAGACAGAAAAAAGCGGAAGGGATTGTCAGGATGCTGGTGGTGTGATCTTGGGGCATCTGGTCTCAGCAGATCTCACTCTGACAAGTATAGGCTGGAGCAGAGTTCAGAAATTTCAGGAGAAAGGTCTGGTACGTATATATTTGGGAGGGGGCAGGAGACTGATGGTTGGGATGAACATAGAACTGCCAGGTTATCTGAGTGAAAGACTGAAAGACGGTGGAGGGTTGTTGGGGGAATTATCGAAGAAAAACAGAGGCAGCCAAATCATACCAGGAAGATGAGAGAGTTAGACTGAGAAAGACATCATAACCCTACCACTTGCTTGCTTGAATGTGTCTATTCCACTGTCAAAATAGCATGTGTAGACTTTATATGTAACCAAAACATAGTTACAGTTTTGGAAAAATGTGGGAGGGTAAGCCAGGATGGGTGGTGGGAATTTCAGTTCAGTTCAATTCAGTCTCTCAGTCGAGTCCGACTCTTTGCGACCCCATGGACTGCAGCACACCAGATGTGGGATGCAGGCCTCCCCATCCATCACCAACTCCCAGAATCCACCCAAACTCATGTCCATTGAGTCGGTGATGCCATCCAACCATCTCATCCTCTGTCATCCCCTTCTCCTCCTGCCTTCAATCTTTCCCAGCATCAGAGTCTTTTCCAATGAGTCTGCTCTTCGCATCAGGTGGCCAAAGGATTGGAGTTTCAGTTTCAACATCAATCCTTCCAATGAATATTCAGGACTGATTTCCTTTAGGATGGACTGGTTGGATCTCCTTGCAGTCCAAGGGACTCTCAAGAGTCTTCTCCAACACCACAGTTCAAAAGCATCCATTCTTCTGCGCTCAGCTTTCTTTATAGTCCAACTCTCACATCCACGCATGACTACTGGAAAAACCATAGTCTCGACTAGACAGACCTTTGTTGGCAAAGTAATGTCTCTGCTTTTTAATATGCATTCTAGTTTGGTCATAACTTTTCTTCCAAGGAGTAAGCAGAGTTCACAAAACCAAAATCTTCATCCATATATGAGAAAACCAAGTCAGCGATCTAAGTTGATAGGATGTATTGTAAAGCAGCTTCTTTAGAATCATGCAAGTCCATACCAAGGAATATTGCCAATTGTAGAAACAGTTCTGTGATTCGAATGTGGTTGCTTTGGAGAGCAGAATTGAGGAATAGATGATGCTGGAAAGCTTGCAGCTAAGTTGAAAGGTCTTGCCTCACCTGTAGTGTTTGTATTGTGTTACTTTGAAAAGAATAAAAATGATACACAGTGTATGCCTTCTGCAGAATTATAGAGGTGTTAGTATGGGGACTTGCCCAGTGGTCCAGTGGCTAAGACACCTTGTTCACAGTGCAGGGAGCCCAGGGTTAAATCTCCCTTCAGGAACTGGATCCCACATGCCATAACTAAAGAGCCTGCATGCTATGACTAAGACCTGGCACCACTAAATACTCTTTTTGTTTGTTTGTTTTAAGAAATTTTAGTATGGTCCAAATGAGGACTTATCAGCTGTGGTGATATTGACATTTGAGCCAGATACTACCGGCTGTTTATAAAGGGAGCTTGTACATGTACTGTAGGAGCTTTAGCAGCATCTCTGGCCTCACTCAATGCCAGTAACATTCTTCCCGGAGTCCTGAGGACTGGAAATGTTTCCAGACATGGCCCAGTGTCCATTGACGGTGGCTGGGGGAGGGGAGGGTGGGGGACACAATTAGTGTCGTTGGAGAAAGCACAGATTTAAAGGATAACCATCTGGTAGGTTCTAGTGACTCGATGGACCTGAGTTTGAGCGCGCTCTGGGAGTTGGTGATGGTCGGGGGGCCTGGCATGCTGCGGTCTACGGGGTCACCAAGAGTCGGACACGACTGCGCGACTGAACTGAACTGATGTTTCTACTGAGGTGGCTGTACCTAGAGTGTGTTATTCAGAGGGAAGTCGGTCAGAAAGAGAAAAACGAATGTCGTGTTTTAAGGCGTGTATATGGAATCTAGGGCTTCCCTGGTGGGTCAGATGATAAAGCCTCTGCCTGCAACGCGGGAGACCCAGGTTCGATCCCTGGGTCAGGAAGATTCCCCTGGAGAAGGGAAAGGCTACCCACTCCAGTATTCTGGCCTGGAGAAGTCCATCGGACTGTGCATGTCCATGGGGTCGCAAGGAGTCGGACACGGCTGAACGACTTTCACTTTTCGCTTTCACTGGTAAAATAACTAGCCACTGGGAAGCTGCCTGTATAGCCCAGGAAGCCCAGCTCTCTGCTTGTTCTGTGATGACCTAGACGGTTGGGGTGGGGTAAGGGGATGAGAAGGAGGTTCAGGAAGGAGGAGACATACATGTACATAGGATTGAAAAGCAGTTATCCTCCAATTAAAAGTAAATTTTAAAAAATCTAATATGGACTGAATCATCCGAATATATAAAAAGCACTGGCCGGTATTGATAGCACAGGAAACAACAGCTTCATCATACAGAACCTGAACTCCAAGTACATAGCAAATGAAGTGGTTCGAATTCTCTGGCATTGAGACGCCTCCCGCCGGATTGTGTCTTAGCTGGGTTAATTCCGGGCTCTCTTTAAAAAAAAAAAAAA
This sequence comes from Odocoileus virginianus, assembly GCF_023699985.2. Taxonomy (NCBI): domain Eukaryota; kingdom Metazoa; phylum Chordata; class Mammalia; order Artiodactyla; family Cervidae; genus Odocoileus; species Odocoileus virginianus. The sequence continues at coordinate 93,935,164 of NC_069677.1, forward strand.
AAAAGAGGAGGACTCGGGAGGAAACTGCAGCTCCTGTGACACGCTCCATGGCTTCGGAAAACATATTTTAGATTTTTCGCATTTTTTTTTCATGATGGTACAACTTGAGTTTCTCCAGGGTGAACATGTTAATCATTATGGCAACTTCAGAGCGGGGGAGGAAAAGAAAACTTGCTTTGGGTATGTTTCTGTGCTCAGGTGGCTGTGGAACACAGATGAGTTCCTCTTCACACCCCTCTGCCGCCCACCCTTCTCCCCGCCCCCACCCCAAGGCCTCCCAAAGCAATCCCTTCACAAATTCTTGGTGCAGTTCCTTGCAAAGAGTTTTCCCTTAGAATTTACCAAGGAAGTCAACAGGAAAATGGTTCCTCCGATTTTCCTTTTTGATGTGGGTGAAACCTCATAAATAATTTAATACCCTCATTTCACAGCTGAGGAGTCTCTGGTCTGGAGAGAGTTTCTTTATAATTAATTAGGAGCAAAGTGAGGCATGTAAGTCTTGTTTCTCTCTCTCTCTTTTTTAAAACTTTTTCTTTTCTTTTTGTTTTAATTAAATATATGTGCATAGTAGTTTGGTGGAAGGAAGACAGAATGGAACAGTGGAGTGGATTGTGCATGGGGCACCTTTTGTCAGCCCTTTGATAGAGTTATCCCTTGGACTACAAGGAGATCCAACCAGTCCATTCTAAAGATCAGTCCTGGGTGTTCACTGGAAGGACTGATGTTGAAGCTGAAACTCCAATCCTTTGGCCACCTGATGCAAAGAGCTGACTCCTTTGAAAAGATCCTGATGCTGGGAAAGATTGAGGGCAGGAGGAGAAGGGGACAACAGAGGATGAGATGGTTGGATGGCATCACCGACTCAGTGGACATGAGTTTGAGTAAGCTCCGGGAGTTGGTGATGGGCAGGGAGGCCTGGCATGCTGCAGTCCATGGGGTCACAAAGAGTCCGACACGACTGAGCGACTGAACTGAAACTGATGAGTTAAGGGTTCTGGGCGCCGTCTACTAAGAGGGTGGGCTCTTCCGTGTAAGCTTAGACAACATGTTGAGGGGGAAGAAAAGAGAGCAAGACTGGAAGTTCATGAGGTGCCCTTTAACCCCAATTCCTGGTGCTTCAGATGTGTTCCTTTGAGGGGTAGGGGGATTCGGGATGGTTTGAGAGCAAGTCAGAAAACGGCTTGGCTCTGGTCCCCTGCTGAAGCGCCAATCCTTTGGCCACCTGATGCGAAGAGCTGACTCCTTGAAAAAGCCCCCGAGACTGCAAAAGATGGAAGGCGGGAGGAGAAGGGGACGACAGAGGATGAGATGCTTGGATGGCATTGTCGACTCGATGGACAGGAGCTTGCGCGAGCTCCGGGAGTTGGTGATGGACAGGGAAGCCTGGCATGTTGCAGTCCACGGGGTCTGCAAAGAGTTGGACTTGACTGAGCCGCTGAATGGAAGTGGTCCCCTGCTCTCCCGGCTCTGAGCGTTGGGCGGCCCTGGAGCCAGCATGCACCACCACTAACAGCTGTTCTTACACTGGGTAGCCCCGAGACTGAGGTTGGTCCATGCTGCTTGGGCGGTGAGGGGAGAGAGGGGTCTCTTCCCTGTGCTGCGTGGGGCACCCTTTTCTCCCCCACCAACCAGCCCTCCCATACTCTGCTCTCAGCATCCTTGTTTCTGAGCCCGCCCCCCCCCCCCCGACATTTCGGGAAACTTCCATGCCCTCTGCTTGCGCCCGTCCGTTGGCCTGCTGCACTGCTCGCGTGGCAGCTGCTTTACCTTCCTCTTCACCTGACTTCTTGCGGCAAGGGATGGCCGCCGCCTCCGTGAAGTCTCCCTAGGTTTCTTCCGTGCAGGGAGCAGGTGCAGAGAAGACGGTGTGTGTTCGTCCTTGTCATCCCGTCAGCCGCAGGTCCCCCCTGGTCCTCCGACTCAGCGGCCGTTATTTGCTAGTCTGCCCCTGGTAATCTTGAGTGGCAGCTGTCCGCTGTCCAGGTTTTTCGTCCCGCCTTGCTGCATTCTTAGTTTCTCTGTCTCCCTGGCCAGATCTTCCTTCTCTGGGTTCAGTGGTGGCCTTTACTTTTTTTTTCCATTTATTTTTATTAGTTGGAGGCTAATTACTTTACATCATTGCAGTGGTTTTTGTCATACATTGAAATGAATTAGCCATGGATTTACATGTATTCCCCATCCCGGTCCCCCCTCCCACCTCCCTCTCCACCCGATCCCTCTGGGTCTTCCCAGTGCACCAGACCCGAGCACTTGTCTCATGCACCCAACCTGGGCTGGTGATCTGTTTCACCCTAGATAATATACTTGTTTCGATGCTGTTCCGATGCTGTTCTGGCCTTTACTTTTATAGAAATACCATCGAATCGATTCTTTATCAGAGTCTTTCTCATGATCGGTTATGAGAAAGATATTGTAATTCCCCGTGCTGTACAATTTTAGTTGTGTATCCATTTTATATATATTCATGGTAGTGTGTATCTCTTAATCCCAAATTCCTCCTTTATCCCAGCCGCTCTCCCCGCTTTGGTAACCATCCGTTTGTTTTCTGTGTCTGTGAGTCTGTTTCTGTTTGGTAAAGAAGTTCATTTGTATCATTTATTTATTTATTTTATTGCTTATTAATCTGCTGTGCTGCATAGCTTGTGAGATCTGAGTTTCCCCCGTGACTAGGGGTTGATTTCGGGGCCCTGGGCAGTGAGAGCTCAGAGTCCTAACCACCAACCACTGGACTGCCAGGGGTGTTACATTTCTTTTCTAGACTCCACGTATAAGTGAAGGCATATGGTATCACTTAACTTCAGTCGTGTCTGACTCTCTGTGACCCCATGGACTGTAGCCCACCAGGCTCCTCTGTCCATGGGATGCTCCAGGCAGGAACACTGGCCTGGGTGGCCTCCTCCAGGGGGATCTTCCCAACCCAGGGACCAAACCCAGGTCTCTTGCATCTCCTGCGGGCAGATTCTTTACCACGGGCGCCACTTGGGAAGGCTTAGTGTGATAATCTTGAGATCATTTCAGCGGGGTGACCGTGCTGTCCAGGGGACACTGAACTCTGGGTCAGTTTGCTTGTCACAGCCTGTGTGGATGGCAGGATTCCTCTGGTGTCTAGTGGGTAGGGCCCCAAATACTGTTCAGTGTCCTCACGTGAAGCACAGCCCCCTGCCCCCCACCCCAGAGAATGCATGCACGTGTGCTGAGTTGCTCCAGTTGTGTCCGACTCTTGGCGACCCCGTGGACTGTAGCCCACCAGGCTCCTCTGTCCATGGCATTCTCCAGACAAGAATGCTGGAGTGGGTTGCCATGCCCTCCACCAAGGACATCTTCCCGACCCAGGGTTCGAACCTGCATCTCTTAACATCCTGTGCGTTGGCAGGTGGCTTTACCGTGAGCGCCACCTGGGAAGCCCACCGCGTAGAGTGATCTGGTCCCA